>NW_010522371.1:0-29182 GCF_000687285.1 Phaethon lepturus
CCCGCGCGCCCTGCTGCGCCAACGGCCGTGCGAACTTCCGCACCGCGCCCGTGCTGATGCACCATGGCCTGTTTGCCCGCCCTGGTCGCGACGCTACCGGTCACTAGTGCTCTCCAGGGGGTTCTCTTATAGGTGTGGGCACTTGGCCACAGTTGCTTCTGGCCCCACTCAGATCTTCTCCGCTGCTGTCACACAAGCTGTGGGCTCCTGGCTGGTCTCTCCGCTCCCTTGGGCTATCCCTGGTTCGGGAAATCCCGCTGTACACCACGCTAGAGAGCTCCGCTGCAGATCTTGCTGGCACCAGAGCTACTACTTTTAAAGGAAAAAATCCCATCTCCTAGGAAAATATTTTGTTTTATTCTCCAAAGCTGGGAATATTGTCCATGAACCTTAGCGGAGATGACTGCATCAGAACTGATCGAACAGGGCTTCCCTGAGACTTCCTAGGTATAAACAGATTCAGGAGACAATTCATCTGATCTGTTTCAAGATCTACTTTAGGATGAGACAAGTGCATTGTAGAAATGCATATTCTTTTCTTTTGAATGCAAATGTGGTTAAGATAACAGATGGTCAGATGGTTTTTTCTAAGTTTATTACTGAAATTCTGTATTATTGATTCACTGGATGATACAATATTTTTAGTTTTTGAGGTCCCTAGTTCTCTACAGTGAAATCCTGGTCCTTCTCTTGTTGCACAGTGCTCTAAGTGCCTTAATCTTTGTGAAGCTAAGGGCCTTCCACCTGCAATTTTTCAGCCTCTCTTTTGCTTGCAGCTCTTGAACCCTTCCCTTAATTACTGAGACAGGTTTTCAGTGCCTCTGGGGCCGCGTCTTTCCTTCAGGTTTCATCCTGTTGTCTTACTATCGTTATGTTCATGGCCTCGCACCTGCAAGCCCAGACACCATTGCGACGGTGGGTTTTCACGGGACACAACTGCCACCAGCATCAGACACCTACACCTGATTACACATACCCCGTTTAGCACTGATTGCATCATAAACCAGAATAAACACTACCATCAAAGGCGTCTTAATTGTCAGCACATGATGCACTGGAGGCAACACTGAGAGGATGATGCTCTATTCACTGCCATGCTATTATAACACATTAAGAAATAGCTGACCATTCTTGTTTAGTGGAAATGTAGAAAAGTATTTTAATCCTCAGTTATTACTTCTAATATAGGCAGAGATACTTCTGTCTAGTTAAATAACTTAGGATCTAAAATAAAAATGTCTTCTTCTATATAATTAGATTTGATTAGTCAAGTCTGAAAAATGTGAACTCTCCTTTATATTTTATAACATGCCTCTGCTTCTAAGCTCTTCACATCTTTTGATCCTTTATTGTGAAAAATGACAAAACTTTCTTGATACTAAGTACTTGAAACCTGATTCCAGAATTCAGTGAAATCAATGGAAGCTTTGAATCGAACCCAAGAGGAATAGATTAATAATTAGCTCATATTTTAAAAATCATATTAATATGTCTGAACTGTCTTTGGTTTCTTTCTTGGCACTCAGAACATACTGCATATTTCTTCAAATCCCTACCTTGCAATTCAATAACGTATTAACCTTAATAGCAACACCAGTCCATGTTTGAAAATTCTTGGTTTTTTCACTCTAAACCTGTGCTTGTAAGAATACAATTGATTAGTATTAATACTACATATACAGAAAACATCAAGGTTTGTTTTTTTTCCTTTCCCTTTCCCCTTCCCTTTCCTTGCACGTACTACTATATTGAACCTCAAACTTGGATAAATTCCTGAGATTGCTTTATGCTCCTTGTGTTCATCTCTAAGCTGAAACCACTAAGTTCTGAGCTCTTGCATCTGAATGCATCTACTGACTGTCTTACACACACCAAAATGAAAACTGTGTGTCTACCACCTTCCTTGTAAAGGAAGCCCAGCTCGCATAGGAGATAGAGCAAATTCTGTCAGACTCCCAGTCTGGACAACTACATGCATAAATGTGGTAGATCATACAATCACAAGTTAAATTGAACAAAGCCAAAGTACTGTGAGCAACTGCTAAGTATTTCCAGAAGTTCTTTTTATCACCTGTGCCAAATCAATATTAGCATCTAATCCTATTCACAGGGACTGGAAAGATGCATCCAGACAATATAGTGTTGTAACTGAATATATTTTTGTATATCTGTATAAGCATTTAACAGTTAGAAAGCTAGAGATCACCACAAGTTTTCTGAAGACTGATAAATCAGATCAGCTTGAAATCTTAAAGAAAATTTCACTAGATTCATTCATTAGCAACACACTTTGTGCTAATGGTTAATCAATATCTGTACTTATCACTAAAACTCTTAGTATTTAACAGTTATTCTGCTGTGACTGTACATTACCATGGAAATGATGCTGTCTACTGCTGATATCCACAGCCCTTTATAGTTCTTGGTCTACCAGGTCAAGGTGACCAGGCTTGAGAGCTCTTCAATGAAGCAAGTCAAAACAAAAGCACACATCTTCCCAAATTTTCTTTGCTTGTTCATATTTAAAAACAGAGCAGGACTGGTGAGAGATGTGGTGGTTGGAGGCCATCTTGGGCTTAGTGACCATGAAATGATAGAATTCTTGGTGAAGTGTGTGGGGGGGTATGTCAGCAAAACCACTACCATGGACTTCCAAAGGGCAGGCTTTGGCCTGTTCAGGACACTGTTTGAGAGAGTCCATTGGGACACAGTTCTGAAGCGCAAAGGGGTCCAGGAACGTTGGACATTCTTCAGGAAGGAAATCTTAAAATCACAGGAGCAGGCTGTCCCCATGTGCCGTAAGAAGAGCTGACGGGGAAGACAACCGGCCTGGCTGAACAGGGAGATTTTGCTGGGACTCAGGGAAAAAAAGAGAATTTACTGCCTTTGGAAGAAGGGGCAGGCAACTCGAGAGGAGTACGGGGATCTCGTTAGGTCATGCAGAGAGAAAATTAGAAAGGCAAAAGCCCAGCTAGAAGCGTGGCCAGCAAGTTGAGGGCGGTGATTTTGCCCTTCTACTCTGGTGAGACCCCCCTGCAGTGCTGCGTCCAGCTCTGGAGCCCTCAGCACAGGAAAGACATGGACCGGTTGGAGTGGGTCCAAAGGAGGGTCACAAAAATGATCAGAGGGATGGAACAGCTCTGCTGTCGAGAAAGGCTGAGAGAGTTGGTATTGTTCAGCC
Source organism: Phaethon lepturus (assembly GCF_000687285.1). Classification (NCBI taxonomy): domain Eukaryota; kingdom Metazoa; phylum Chordata; class Aves; order Phaethontiformes; family Phaethontidae; genus Phaethon; species Phaethon lepturus. The sequence continues at coordinate 3,182 of NW_010522371.1, forward strand.
TGGAGAAGAGAAGACTCTGGGGAGACCTCGTAGCCTTCCAGTACTTCAAGGGTGCTTCTAAGAAAGATGGGGACAGACCTTTTAGCAGGGCCTGTTGCCATTGGACAAGGGGTAATGGTTTTAAGCTAAAAGAGGGTAGATTTAGCCTATATCTAAGGAAGAAATTTTTCACAATGAGGGTGGTGAGAAACTGGTCCAGGTTGCCCAGAGAGGTGGTAGATGCCCCATCCCTGGCAACATTCAAGACAGGTTGGACGGGGCTCTGAGCAACCTGGTCGAGTTGAAGATGCCCCTGCTCCTTGCAGGGGGGTTGGACTAGATAACTTTTAAAGGTCCCTTCCAGCCCAAACTATTCTATGATTCTATGAACAGCTGCTATCCAAGCTCTCTTTATTTCCATACTTGAAGGCTGCAATATTGTTTTCTCTTGCCTCAGTAAAGACCATAGTTTTTGTTTTCATCCATCCAAATATTCCTACAAGGATCTTTTTCATCATATTTTCACCCCATTTCTCTTTTATGTGCTCCTAACACCTGGCTTTCCCTGCTCGTTTGTATTAAGTTGAATATGGATTCTTCAATTTTCCAGGCTCTTCAATATGCACCCTTAACCCATGCTTGCTCAGTAAATAAAGGGCCTCCTCCTGCTCTAGCATTCTCCTATGGATAAAATCTGTCATTTAGAGGTTAGATTTTCAAACAAGTATTTTCTATTTCCCTTCACACTTTCCCCTTGGCTAACAGAATCTCCGATAAGAATAGAGATTTACGGATACTTTTGCCCTTCAAAACTACGGTTATTCTGTGATGTCCACAAAAGACTTAAGGTATGCAGCTGCAGTAGCTGCAGGACTAATACCTCTAATTATTGCCCATTTTATCAACTGATATTCTCTTTCCTTTGCTTTCTCTTTCTGCCTCCATCTAAGGTCCCTGAAATTCAGTTGGAAAAGCTCTTACCTTTGAGAATGCTGCATTGTCCCTATAGTTTGTACAATGAAGCGTTAGTCTACAATTTTTCACATCTAAATAAAAATAATAAGTAAAAATAGCATATATATATGGAAAACTAGTTATACTGTTATAGTAGCATAGAAATATAAGTAGATCAGATGATAGTCTTACAAGTGGTACAGTATTTCTATTGCCTGGGAAAACAAAATTAAAGGATTGTAGGTATAAATTGTTTTTCCTGTATCACTTAAGAAGGACTTAATATGCCACTGGGATGCTGTTAACGGTCCTTCCAGAGCAGTCTGGTGAAATTTGTGAATAGATGGTTGGAACTGCCACTATGCTCAGACCCAGAAGTGCAAGTTCTTTTTCTCAGGTAAACTGGGAAGGTACAGCGCTGTAGAAGTGGCAGATCCGGTGTTATTTAGTATTTGATAAATCAACTTCTTGTTGGAAGTCTGTTTTCTGGTGTTTACAGAAAAAGATAATGACAAAAGGAGGAAAAAATCCAGGAAATTAGTAAAGGGAGCAGTGAAAGCTTCCTTTCAGCTTAGCCAAGCTTATTGAATTTTATGAATGAAGCCTCCACAGTTTTTCCTTCTTTCAGTTTCTGTGCTTGCAGCAGAGTTAGCAGGTGGGATGTCCTCGATGGATAAACTCTTGTCCTGAAGGGATGCTGAGAAACAAGGGGCCATTCTGAATTTCTGATTTTCTTTATCTCTTTGTTTACCAAACCCTGTGTTATTTTGTACTGGACTCTTACTTCCTACATGCCTAGTATGCATACAAGAAGTTAATGACATTACTATTAGTTTTAAAATTAAGCACAAGAATAAATGTTTGCAAGAACGAGAATGAACATTACAAATCTCAGTTTTTCTCTGTCTTGTGTTAAATTTTATCTGAAACGTAACCTATGCTTTATGTGGTGATTTTTTATTCAAAACTTGTGTCAAGAATAGTTCATTAGGGTTTTAGTATAAGAGTTGCACTGAAACAGGTGGAGACAAACCTTATCTAAAAAAAAATCAGTTTACATGTTAAAAATTTTATTTATGAATATTACCACCAAATTCCTGATGGAAAAACTTAAAATCTGGAAGGTGGGCAGTGTGAAAACAGCAGAAGTGCTTCAGTCTGCAGCATTGTAAACTGCATGTCATGTAAACAACTTAAAAGGTTTTGAAACTTGTAACTCAACAATGTGTTGTGTTGCTATTGGTTTAATAATAATAATAATAATAATTAGTCATAATAACAACAGCATTCAGTTGTATCTAGGTTGAACAAGAGCGCATAGATTAGTGAAGAGAGGTAGCTAATTAAAGTACTTCGAGAACGATGCAGGGTTGTATTCTTGACCTCACTGACAGAGCCAGCCAGAAATACAGAGATTTGAAATCCTATTACAATTTTGCTTGTGTTACCTCTCCCTGCTTAATATTTTCTTTTTTTTTTTTTTTTAAGCCTTTCTCCACCTCTTTCTTATAAAAACTTCACTTCTAACCAAAACCAATCGTGACTATACTTTTTGTGTTACTGGAAGCCTGGTGTTATCCTCAGGGTTACGCACCTGGCAGAGTACTTCCACAAAGCTGTGTAACCCTGTGTCCTAGCTACAGCGACTGTTTTCCCTTCTCGCTCATTCTCCATTCATTATATCAGGTTACTTAACATTTCAGATATCCAGCATCTCCTGGCTTAGGGTGGAGCGTAAGAAATCATTGTGCAAATAATTCTTCTTATTTTAAGGAAAACAATTACTTTGACATCAAAAATGCAGCCCTCGTACATCAAATGGTGCGTGAAGAAAAGGAAGCACTGATAAAGCAGATTAGAATGGAAGAAAACTCAGATAAACCAGCAGGTGTAGCATTTTGAGCTCTATCACTTATATAGGCTACTTTTTTTTTTTAAATTGCCTTTCTCTGATTTTTTTTTCCCCCCACTCTGTTCAGTACGGTTTTTCTTCTGAGTCAAGCTCTCAGCACTTCACAATGCTGTTTGATAGGGTCAGACTTTCAAAGACAGCTCCAGGGTTATCTCCGTTAGGAACTGGGTATCACAGATCTGAGATTCGGAAAAAAAGAATGAACTAATCTAATCTGATTTCTACTACAGTTAAGAGCACCAAAAAGAATGTAGTGATGACATTCAAAGCTGTAAATTAAACAGTGCCTGGGAATGTTCCCAGGCTGTGGATCTTAACTTTCAATATTTTTCAACTAGAAGTGCTCCTGAAGTGATTTTATCCTGTGCTAACTGGCATGTTCCCAAAAACTTTCTGGGCCTACCTCAGGAGTCAGTAAAAATCCATCCTGATTTTCAGTCTCCTAATTTTGATCTGATTAAGTAATTCTTTTACAGAGACCTCTTTCCACCCCATTCAGATATGGACTTGAGTGTTTAGTTCTATTTATATTGTGTTTTTCTTTTTCTAATATGAATCTGTCTGTCATTAAAGTCCTTCCTTTTGTATGAAAAGGTGTAATCTTTAAAAGTCAGTGAAACAGAAAAAAACCACCCTCAAATATCAATATTCTGACATTTACAACTCTTCAGCTTGAGAAAGGAATCACTAAGGGGGTCTTGACAGCTCAACCATTTGAAACTTTCAAAATTAGTTTGGATGAAACACTAGAACTTGCACTGTTGGAAAAAAAAAGTCCATTTTCAGGGTGAGCATAATGAGCAGTCTCCCAGTTCTCTATTATAAGGATATTATTCTCCCACAAAAAATTATTTGTTCTAGTATAGTGTTTCAAAAGCACTATTGCTGCTGAACTTAATATAATGACTGCAAGCAGAGTTATAATAATATTAACTCTGAGTTTTTGCTTTTTTCCCCATCAACTATTTTCAAAGGTTTATTTTGTCACCTATTAACTCTTGGAAGAAAATCTTGAACAGCACAAAGTTGTATAAAGTCTATAAATAACATTAAATTAATTATTAGCAAACAGAGCCAAGAGCTTTGATGTTTCAAATCACTTAGCCAAGGGAGTTGCTATAACTTTGATTTTTCTGTCATTTAACTTCTTTACTAGATCTGTAACACCTCGTGTTGTTTCTTTGAGCAAGCTGATCAGTCAGGTGGGTGACTGCATGTTGAATGGAATTCTTCATTCAAGCATGAATGTCATGCCCAGGAAAAAAAACACAAAGGTTACTGAAAATTTAAAATTGTGTTTGTGAAAACTTTTTATCGATAATATTCAGCAAATTCTTACATGCCTATTAATAACATCCCCTGAATATAAATACAGATGTAACAATAGAGATAGCTAGGTAAAGGGAGCTGCATGCATGTTTGGACCTCATCTCATTGCAATTTAAATGGTGGTTTCATGATACAGTGTATAATACATCAAATTTGTAAGAAGACTAATAGCTTAAATCCTCTGAATTTGGTTGGGGCATAAGTTGGGCATCTCAGGCTAATTAAGTTTTCATCAGTCATGTTGGTAACAGTTGCTCTGAATCAAATACTTTGGTATTAGGAATGCATACTGAAATGTGTTCAGAATAGTTACATGTGCATAAATACATGCATATATATATATATATATATAAAAGCCCATACCCCATACACTACAGCTGTCTGTAGCTACCTTTGAGGCTTCAAGTCCTGCAATTAATTAGATTGACTACACGCATTTTTTAGTGCATGACCGAAACAACAGTCCAATTTCATGTCTGTACATAGAAGGTAACAATTCTGCCCCTATGGCCTGAAGACCCTTCTAAGAAGTGCATAAGCAATGACGATGTACTTTTATATACTTATTTGTAAAATCTACTGAACTCTCTACTCAATCCACTCCAGACATGAGCCTTTTGAGCCCTTGGTAATGACTAGGTACAGATTAAATATTGACACTTGAAAAGGTTCTTTTATATATCACTGCAGAGATGTCTCAGATGCTTCTGAAGTAGCTGCTTATCCACTTTGTACCAGTTTATTTTGTTTTGAGAAGCTGTAGTAAGTGGTTTAACAGCCGCTTCACAAGCAGCCAAGGTAAAGGGGCACTGAACTCCTATGTAAGAACAAGACAGACAGAGAAATGGGAAAATACCTGTATTATCCCATGTTGAATCATCCCTGCAAGTGAAGACATAAAATTTTCAGATCAGTGGGTATGTTAGCTTTAGACTTCGTATTTTAACTCACTCTACTGTCATGTGTGAAATCTAGAAATGCCTTATCGATAGTAGGAGTGTTATTTTGTGTCAATTATGTCAAGAATTCACCCTTTTTTCATACCAATGGCCAGAATTTACAGTTTATTTTTAGGTAGGTCAATTCATCAGCTCTTACTATCACTAAACAAGCTTTCACTTCTTCAGGTTCCTAGTTCAGACCCTGGCATATCAGTAAGGATTGCAGCTAATCCATGTGTACAGTTATCCAACTTACAAAATTATTTTCCAAATTATACTATGCATTTATCACTGTTACCTGCAGAGGTAAAAGAAAACTGCATCTTCTTAGATATAACCTTCTGAAAATTACTCAGAAAAAAGCTAGAGGTTTTGGGGTTTTGTTTTTGGTGTTGGTTTGTTTGGGTTTTTGATGTGGTGACAACCAGATCTATATCCACTACTTAGTCAACAGAGTCAGTCACTCTGAGCACAAGACAGCTAGATGGACCAGCTTGACTTATCACTTATTTCTCCATCACATTTCATTTATTGCTCCAGGAACCACTTAAAGCTGTCATATAAGAATGTGTAAACCAACTCTAGTCAAGAACTGGCTCAGCAATTTTTTTCTGGGATAGGCACATGGAGTACAGGTTGCTTTTTGGAAGAAAACAGGTGGTATCAGCAGTGACAACCTCCTTCCACATAATACTTCAGTTCTTAAAGCACTGAGTATTTAATAACAACAACAACAGTAATAATAATTTTTATTATAAGTAATGATATTATTATTTTTAGGCACCCAGGGGCCTAACCCTCATGATGCTGAAGGATCCCAGGGAGCCCTCCTCATACTAAGCCAAGTAAAAGCATTATCCATCCTCACACGGAGATGCCAGCTAGTGTGCAGTCAGAAAGCTGAGCCATGCTAATTGCTGTAAAAAAAAGATGTTTTATCCTACTATGATCAGTGGTAATAAACCTGGAGACAGTCATCGCTTGTTTCTAACTGAGGCACTTCCATATAGGTGCATACAGAGCACTCAGAGCAGTGGAAGATGTTCCTTGAGAATTATATATGGTCTGAATATAATGGCCTTTGGGACAAAGGTAGAATTTAGGCTTGTTGGATATCCGGATTCAAAGTGTTATCACTAATAGTTAGTTATAAGGATATTCTGCATGATGTTCCATTATGTTTTTTTTTTTCTGGATCTGCTACTATTTATTTCATTAATAACCTGATTTAATAAATATACGATTTACTTGATTAATTTGCAGCTGACACAAAGCTGAAAATTACTCTAAGTGTGTTGGATGGTAGGATTATAATTCAAAATGATCTTGATAAACTAGAGCAATGGCCTGAAAAAGATAATGTTATTTATAGAAGTGCAGCATACCAGACCCAGTAAGTGCACAGCTCTAACATAGAAAATAAATGGCTGTGGAGCATGGTTCCATAGGAAACAGTCAAGGGATGATAGTGAATCGAAGGTGAAAACAAGGGACAATGTCATACTCTTGCAAAAAAAAGACATGTTATGGAACTGCATATAAATATGATTACACTCTGCTTGTGTTGTGGGCATAAAGCTACAGATTAGAAGAACATCTAATTTAGGTGTATAGCTCTGTCTGCACATTCACTGGATTCTTATGCTCCCGTTATTAAGAACAGATACCTAGCTGGTACTGTCAATATGAATGATTTAGCACAGGCTAAAAGACACCTACTGTCAAATCTGAAACTAAATCTCTCTGATAAATTAGTCTTCCTCTCTCCAGAGTAAAGAAAAAAATCAGTTGGAATACTCTGTCTCATTTTGGACCTCACATTTCAAGAAAGATGTGGATCCACCGCAGACAGAACCGACGATATCCTGAAGAATGATTAATCTAGGGAAAAAAAAAAAAAAAGATGAAAGCTGAGGAAACTGAAGTTATAAAATGAATGATGATTTATAATATACATTAAAACAGTCCTCAGATACACAGAACGTTCTGAACAGAGAAGAGAATAATTTTTCCTCCATGTTCACATTTCCTAAAATAAGAAATAATGGGGTCAGGATAATGTAACTGGGAAATTAATTAGCCTGGATGCTGTAGTCCCCATAACCGAAGGTGCATTTACCATCTGTCACAAGTGACGTAGATATAATCCTGCCTTGAAATAAAGGTATAGACTTCAAATGTCTTCAAACCTCCTCCAACTATAGAATTATACAATTGTAATTCACAGCCTTCTGACACAAGTGATACAGATCTTTGTCAAAGATCTTTTAAATAACTTAATTACATCCTAATGTGGATCATATGATATCTATCAGAAAACCATAATTTTCAATTTTTTCACAAAGCCCTTTTCTATTATTTCAGCTTCAATACCTAAAGCATCAGTTTTTTTCTGTATTTTATTAAAGATCATGGCCTGCATGTGTACTGAACCATTGCATGCATGAAATACAATCTTGTCTTGGATGACTGTATCTATGTCATTGTTGTGCTGTCCAACAATTTAGGAGGGGATGCAGAATACTGTGACTTATGGCAGGTGCTGATGGTATTTAGATAGAAGAGATATTCTCACTGATTGATTGAAAAATCAAACTCAGGGCCACAAGTAAGATCTTTAATGACTCAGAGAGCAACAGACCAAATTTATCTGCAAAAGAGAGCATTAAACTATGAAGGATTTTGTATTCTACTATAGAAACTTGTGCTTATTTTTGATTCAATGACATGGCATGATGTTCTTTTCCATAATTTGGGCTTGACCTGCATTTCTATAAACGATATGACTCATTTTACTGAGAATGAGTGATGTCAGAGCATGAGGTGATATGACTGAAGCCAGCAGAATGCATATCATGCTGTAGTGAAGTTTATCATGCCAAGTAACTTTAGAGTGAGTACAGATCTATTGTGTTTTAAATTTGTGGATATGATCACACAGTTAACACTGACCATGAGCTTTACGCAGTGAGAACCTCAACCATCGATAGCAGTTGAAAATTCCTTTAGCATGGGAGGTTTAATTATAATAGGAAACCTGAAGACAGAAATCAGAATTACAAAGATTAAATTCTAAGAAAAAATAAAGGTAATCAATTAATGATATTATTATTTTATCAAAATAGCTCCAAGGAGAGCTAACAATTTCTTTTTTCCTAGATTTTTTTATAATCAGACAAATATCTTACATTCTTATGTTTAGCTGATATTTATCAAATTTTTATCTAATTCCTTGGTCCATCTTAAGTTATTGAACTGCATGTAAGTGAATCTGCATGAAAGTTTAAAAAAATCTGAGCAAGGTGTACAAAAGCAAGAATTATAAATAAAACTAAGAAATGATTATATAAAAGTGCTAGTTTATGTATTATAATAAAACATGTCAGTGTTCTATTGCAATTGTCTAGCTCTCCTACATAACTGTGACTTTCTGTAATCTTTGCTTAAGCTCCTCTCCTCACATATATATTTTACCAAAGAAGATAAGACTCTGTGTAAGAATATTAAATCTGCATATACATACACACACATAATTTTAACAAGCACATACGGAAGAATATTAGTTGCAGAAATGAAAAGATATTCAGCATTTTCCAGTATAACTATTTCACAGAAACCAGGCTGAATACTTGACTACACATATTTTCAAAAAAATAATTTATAAGGAAGAAATGTGAAATGTTCTCAGCAAGGACTGACTCATTGTGGTTTAACCCAGCAGGTAGCCAAAACAACCACACAGCCGTTCACTCACCACCCCCCAGCGGGGTGGGCGAGAGAATCAGGAATGAAAAAAGGTAAAATCTGTGGGTTGGGATAAAGACGGTTTAATAGGACAGGGAAAATACAAAGAATAATAATAATGATAAAAGAATATACAAAAGAAGTGATGCACAGCACAATTGCTCACCACCCACAGACCGATGCCCAATTAGTTCCTGAGCTGCAGCCCCTCCCCAGCCAGCTCCCCCAGTTTATGTACTGGGCATGACGTCGGATGGTAGGGAATGTCCCTTTGGCCAGCCTGGGTCAGCTGTCCCGGCTGTGTCCCCTCAGCTCCCCGTGCACCCCCAGCCTGCTCGCTGGCAGGGCAGAGCATGGAAAGCTGAAAAGTCCTTGACTGCCTAACAACAACTAAAAGCATCAGTATGTTATCAACATTTTCTCATCCCAAATCCAAAACACAACCTCACACTAAGAAGAAAATTAAGTTTATCCCAGCTGAAACCAGGACACTCATAAAGGAGCATGCTAACTAGTTTCACCCTAGGAAATATTTGCAATTTCAAAACGATTTCTTCCAAAATCAGGATAAAAAGTTAAACCTTCAGATGTATACACATACTAAAAAACATTTTAACAGGTTATTTGGAGTAACCGAAGCATTTCTTTGTTTTTTGTGTATTTTTACTGTGATTGTTAGTTTACATTCCAAATTACCATTATGAAAAGAAAGGCCAATAATTAAAAAGCTTGAGAAAAATTGTGATTAGCAAAACCAGCGTAATTGCTTGATTTAGACGAAGTGCCAATTTGCAGTGAAAAAAAAAATCTTCATCATATCCTCCATCCACTTTCCTGAGGTCTGTGTTGCTTGGCTGCTATGGTATTGACACAGGGATGTCTCAGTCCTCGACGGAATGTACTGGGGTCCTCTATAGTATTAGTGACACTGAAGTTTTCCTGTAAATGCTCCTTTCTGCGCAATTCCTCAACCACGAGGGTAAATTATTCTCCTAATGACTTAATATTGGCTGTCAGAAATATTATGCAATTTATTTTAGGTTAGAAGAAGCTGACATATCTTTTGAATATCATTTGTGTATCTTGTGATCTGCTGGAAGTAACCGCAGATCCTGCATTACGTGTTCTAGGGTGGTGGAAGCACTCATCCGTGTGTACCAGGGAGGTGTGATGCCAACATTATGCCCAGTACTGCACAATCAAGTCCTTGCGTCAAGCTATAGAATATCACACAGTTCATTGATTTCATTAATCAAAATGGGAGGCTTGTGAAAAGAACAGCCAAATGGCAGAAATGCATCTGATGGGTAACAATAATAGTCAAAGTGGTACGGCAGGCATGGATGATGCCGTTGTGTCTCAAACTGGAAGACAGATGTATGTTGTCTCTGTGCAGACATTTATAAAATGATTTGATGAAGATAACTCACCATAAATGGTCACAACAGAGCTTTGCCAAGATATTCAAGTCCATTAGAGCTCTTGAACCAGGGAAGCATTAATGTAATATTCCTGAACAAAATGCATAGCGAAGAATGCTGTTCTTTTGTTGGTTTTGCTTGGGGATTTTTTTCCTTTTAAGGAAGTTAAAAGCTCATCGCTAAATATACCTATGCCCTGATAAAAACATCAGAATGCTAATAATTCTGTGCTGATCAGACTGCCTGTCACTGCATTTGACATTGATGGAAAAGTCAGTGTGCTTAATTGTCAGGTTTATGCTATCTGAAATGGCAAAACTAATAGCAGTAAAAAGCTAAGAAATAAACAAACACGTTGAAGTTTTAATCTCTTATTTCCCTTGAAATCTCTGATGGCTATCAATCAAACAAACCAGACACTTCTGTAGGGCAAAACCAAAAAGAGGGGAAATTAATTGCTAATAAATATTTGCTAGATAACATCTAAAAGCTCTATAAATGCTATGTAAGACATAGACCTTAGTTCATGTAGATCTTACAGGTGACCATTTCTCACATTTTTTCTTATTCTGAAGATAGAAAAAACCTGCTGGGTCAAAACACAGGGTCTATCCATCCACATACACGTTTATACATATGTGTGTATTTGTATGTTTATATAAGTATGAACATATGAATATATATTTACTTATATACACAAAATTATTGGTACAAATTTACTTTTTACTTACAATTTCTGTTTTATCTTGTGGTGATACATGTGTTCGCATATATATGTATGCATACATACCTACATATATGAGTCCAATAGTACAAGCTTATCAGATGATACTAGAAAAATAAAAGGCAAAAGAAATAAGGGCAGAGATTTAGGATGAATGTCTCATAACTCTAGAGTTCAATCTATCACATTTATTAGACAAAGAAGCCACAGGTAAGACATGAAAGTGTTTGGGCAGTGCTGAACAATGCAAACACACATGGAGAGTCTTGCTGTGATGCAGGGTAGTTTGCTCTAGTGAAATACCAGGTAAAAGACTGTTTTTATAAGGTATCCAGTTCATGTTTCTGCTCTGATTAATGCAGCTAATCTGATCCTTGTATATGTGGCTACAATAGCAGAGATGCCATACCATGGCTGATTCAAATACTTATCTCCAGAACGGGGAATTTATGAAGGGGGCTGGTATTTTCATTTTTGTTTAGCTTTTTTTCTTTTCGTTGTTTGGAATTTTTTGCTAGGTCTGTAGTCTTTTTATTTTATTAATTTTAAAAATAACTTAAAAACTCTTGTCTAGATTTCACAAACCGTCTATATCTCTCTATTGTAATTAAATACAGAAACATTCCTACTACGTCCAAATGGCTGATGTGAGACAAAGTGAGCATTGTATTGCTGTTAATCCCTGAAATCTTTATTAACCTCTTTAATAAAGCTACTATGGCTAAGTTTAGGCTTTGTCTTGCCACCTAATTCACTTCACATTCCACCTTCTGTCACCAACTCACTGCTGGGTGAGTGGCAGTGTTACCCCCAGCCACGTTGTCTCTGGACACACAGAATAGGTTTTTCTGCTTACTTCTCCCTCTTGGTCTTTTACCTCTGCCCAGAAATTCCCAACACCCAGCTAAAGCATAAATTCTGCTGTCAGACAGATGTTTTGCAAGATCTGGATTTCCTGGATCTGAAGAGGTGGATTTCACGATAGTCAGATATTTTGGGGTAAGGTCTGGCTTGGATGGATTGAACTCTAAGCATCTTAATGGCTTAAGCTCAGCAAGCTATACAGTTTACAATGAAAAAGAAACATTCTTTTACAATAAGAGCCTAAATAATTCAAGCAACTTCTGTCAGCTCTAAAGTGGTACTAACAAGAAAACTTTCAGAAGTTGAATATAAATTAAAAGTCACTGAGTTACTTTGGGAGCTGTCTACATGCACTTTGAATAACCTTTGGTTCTCTGCAGAGACTGCAAGACTTTGGGGCAAGGATGCTGTTAGAAAGATATACAGAACCCTGCAGTGGGGGTTGTACGATGATTGTACTTGGAATAATAATCTTAACTCAATAAAATAAGAATTAGCAGGAACAGGTGGAGCAAGAATCATGATATTAGAAGAAAGCAGTTCAGCTTCATCTCTATGCAGGTTATTAAAGACACAGACTAAGAATTAACCAGCCTCACACTCTCACAAATCAGTAGAGATTAGATATACTTTTCCTATCATAATTAACTAATCATAATTAACTAACTGATTCTGTGATTCTCTGTAATCCTTTGCCATTGTCATCACTGAATTTAAAAGCCCAACACACAGAGTATCTACTATGTATTAAGCAGATATTTCCGTTTTGAATATCTAATAGTAATTATATGGCATTTTCCTTTGTTGTGAAAGGGTATTTGGGCAATTAAATGGTTTCTGAAAAGAATTAGGTGAAATTTTACTGCTAAAAAATAAATAAGATAAAGTGTTTTTAAAAGGTTAAAGCTCTTAGCTGGAAGATTGTCTTCCTTATATAAATGACGTAAAGGATAAAGATAATAAACTACAATAGATAATATTTTCTGACTGTCCCTTTAAGCAGAATTTCTAGGAGCAACCAAAGGACAGTGTAAAAAACCAGATAGTGAATTTTTAAAGAAAGAAGGCTAAGATGCAAATTTCCCTCACCTCTAATACTGGAAAATTTAAGGATGAAAAGGTAAACTGGAAAGACCTTTTGCCTTGCAAATTAGTGCCAAAAACACTATTAAAGCCTTCTGGAATGGATTCAGGGTCATAACTGAATAGCTTAAATATAAGCATCTATTGCTGCTTGAGATGTCCTGGAATATCAGAGGCATCTTCATGGGATTTGTAGCTACATCAGACCTACAAAAGATATAAGCCCTTTTGCAGAGCAAGACATGGGTGGAGCATATGCCCTGTGGATCTTGGTTTGCATCAAATGTCTGTATTTGGGCGACCGAATCTCATTTTATTATATCTGCAACAAAGACCAACATTTCATTTAAAGTCCTTCAAGTCTGTTTCTTGTTAGTGGAAGGAAAAGGGGCACTTCAAGGGTGGAATTCCTCTGACCTCTGGAGCCCCCAGTGCTGGAAAGACATGGACCGGTCAGAAAGAGTCTACAGGAGGGCCACCAAAATGATCAGAGGGATGAAACAGCTCTCCTGTGAGGACAGGCTGAGAGAGTTGAGGTTGTTCAGCCTGGAGAGGAAAAGGCTTCAGGGAGACCTTACTGTGGCCTTTCAGTACTTAAAGGGGGCTTCTAAGAAAGATGGGGACAGAATTTTTAGCAAGGCTTGTTGCGATTGGACAAGGGGTAATGGTTTTAAACTAAAAGAGGGTGGGTTTAGCCTAGATCTAAGGAAGAGATGTTTCACAATGAGGGTGGTGAAACAGTGGCACAGGTTGCCCAGAGAGGTGGTAGATGCCCCATCCCTGGAAACATCCCAGGTCAGGTTGGACGGGGCTCTGAGCAACCTGATCTAGTTGAAGATGTCCCTGCTCATGGCAGGAGAGGTGGACTAGATGACATTTAAAGGTCCCTTCCAACACAAACTATTCTATGATTTTATGTTTCTATGACCTATCATGGTAGGGTCTTTTTTTTCCTTCCCACTTAACCATAGATATCTTCATTACAAATACTTTTACTGTATCTGCTGAATCATGCCCATGACATTTACAGCTAGTGTCTGTGCTTTGGAAAAGGTTCAGAGAAGATCCTGAAGAATGATACGATTTGCAATCCAAGTCAGAAAGGGTGCCATTCCAAATAATGTTTAAAGAGAGGTCAGAAAATTAACAAAAGGTATGATCCGTCTGATTTAATAGACGCATCTGCAGTAAAAATATACATATGAAGAAATAAGCCTGAACAACCTTTATAGTTAATGCATAGCTGGTAAACAGGTTCAAGGGAATCTAGGGTGCAACTTGTTCCAGTTGAAAGTCTGAGCTGCAAGTCATTATCTGAATTGTGGCATGAATGCTTTTAACTCCATCGACATGAACTTCATGGACTACAAAGGAGTACCAGGACATCTGTGATATATCCAGGTGTGTGCGGGTGTACGAGCTCTTCATAGGCCATGTGGAGAGACCAGCTGTGGTTCTGAAAGCAACACAGTTGTGTTAGGAGTGAACACACTTTGGAAAACTGGTCAAGAGTCATTCATTTCAGCAAAGCAAACCTTAATCATGATGTATTTTTTCTCTCCAAACCAAACATAATTTCATCTACTTCAGCTATCTATCTTGTTCTATTTGGTAGATTTTATTAGTTAGAAAGAGCAAAGACAGCACAACATGACTGTTTCCACTGGCACAACAAAATGTATGGTGTATTACACAGGAATCAGCGAAGAAATAATTATTTCTGTACTGAACATGTCTTACTGTTCTTCCCCTTGCAGTTTTATTTCATAAAATAAACTGTATACTTCTCTATTATTAACAATACTTAGTCATGATTACTGTTGCAGATCTTTTCATTTAAACTGAAAGTTCTCATAAAAATACAGAAAGTTACATGTTGTCACAACTAGTAGGAGTTTTCTTTCTAACTTAACAGAAAAATTTCTGAATTTATTAACTGTCTGCTAAGAAAAAAATCCCAGCAACTTGAGGTATAAGTAGCAAAAACATACCTATTTTCCTCTTTTGTCTTTGTTCTGAAAATCTTTACGTGCAAAATGAATTTTTGCAAGGATTTAAAGTTTTTACACCCAAGTGACATACTGCCATTCTATCATAGTTGGTTGAGGATTTTTTCCCAGGTTTTGATTTGGGGATTTTTGAGAGAAAAATAATGCAATGTTTTCTACTCTTGGAGACAATTTTTTTTTTTTTTACAATTAGCCTGATGAACTTTTTTTTTCATTCATTCAATATTCTGCCTATACCTTAATAATATATTTTTTAAAAGTATGAATTAACAAATTCTTTATTATTTCCTGATTATGAACTTATTTTCAAGAAGTAGGGTATAAGTGAAATACATTCAAGTGATGTAATGAAAAATACTCTGTATGACATTGAAGTTCTAGCTAACGGTCTTCATATTGAAGTTCAGAGATTAAATTCTAGCTTTCAAAAGTTTGAGTTCTATCAAATGCTACCCAAGCTGACCCAGCTATAAATGGATACCTTATCTTTCAGGTTGGGCAGTCAAAGAATGTCACGTTGTTCCTTTGGGTGTTGTTGGCTGCCAGAATTGATGTGCCATTCTCAAGCTTGCCAAAGATTCAGAATGGACCTTTGAGCTTTTTGATGTATTTCTTTTTGTTTAACATCATGCATGTACCAGTGCCAATGAATATTCTTGGAGGTAAACAGCATTTATCTTGGACAAAGATGATACTGTCAAAGCTTGTTTATTTCTTCCACAAGGGCTATTAATTGTAAAATAGTTTCAAGATAGGTGGCTAACATGCTGAAAAATGTGTTACAAACTGCCACTGTGAATGAAAATAATGATGAAACTAAACCAGTCAATATCTTTTCATTAGGCTGGACCAGAAGACAAATCTTCAAAGCACCAGGCATTCCCCAGAGCCTCAGAAGAACATGGCAATTGAAAAGCACATTCTGGCATGAGTACTAACAACAGATAGCTGATGTTTGATCAGTTTGTCACTTTGTCTTTTAGCAAAATCCAGTCAACATGGTGCTACTACAAACAAAGCCTTTCCAGACAACTTTAGTGATATTTTTGTCTCAAGCAGATTGAATTGGCAGAGGTTGCAGGCACTTGATGTAACACTGTTGTCACAACATAAGGTTATCCAGGTGCTATCATCCGTTAGATGTCCTGACAGGTACCTCTGTAACTCAAGAGTTCTGAAGAAAATGACCCAGGGACTACCCATATCCCTTCCATACTTGTCAGAAAAGTAAATACTTCCAGAGGAGCTTACATGATCCAAGAGAGAAGATTTTATTTTCCCTTCTTTTGGAAGAGGACATGTGTGCAGATCTGGTGCCATCAAGAGTAGCATTTGCAGTCAGCTTTGACAGCAGAAGTGAACACTTGAATTTCCCTGTGGGATTGTCAGCACTTCCTGCTCCCACTGAATAACCTTCAAACGTGATAGCAAGAAACACACCATGACATTTCTTGTTATGGCGGACTTGGCACCTTCTTGGCTCCATAAACTAGTTATACTAAATTAAAAAAAACTGTGATGCATATGCCAAACTCTTCAATTTTAATTATGTTATGTTCAGTGGTTTGGGGTCAATAATTGCTACAGAAAGCATCTGAGCTTTTGTAAGGCACATCCTCAACATATTCTTTAAATTTGGGAAGGGCTTTTTAATTTCCTCTATAAAATCACCCAAAACATTTAGCTACTTGGAATCACTGATCACCTCTGAAAACTACGCTCCCTGGGATTCAGGAAAGGTTAAGCAAAGGAGAATTGTGACACTCATGATTAAATTTTGGGCTGATGTAAGAAAGGTTTTTCAAGGATGATCAGATAATTTATATCAGAAATGTCTGCAGAAAGGAGAGCTGTAGTCTAAGCATTGTTCATCAGATTTAACTGACTCCTTGTTTTTAATAGAAACTTTGCATTGATCAGATCCAAACTCCCTGTAAGACCCCACACTGTAATCTGTCTCCATTTCAGCGATATACTTAAGCGCATTCTGATCTTCAAGTACATGTATTGATAAAAACAATGAACAGAAAACCAAGAAGAAATAAATTTGCTGTAATGATGTTTACAGATGCATGTCTCAAGTCAAATGTGCCCATACTTCAGGTGCAAGCAGAAACAGATGAAACACTTATTACACAAGTATTTCATTTATATGACTCCATTTCATAAGTGAAACTCTTTTGCAAACTGATTTTCTATTTCTCTTAAATATCTATCAAAATATTTTAATAACAGAGGTGTACTTCTATCTATAGAATAAATAAAAACCATTTACCTTTCTAACACATAATCTTAATGCTTGGATACTGATGGGAGCCTTCTGGATATGATAAATAGTCATGTTGAAAATTTTAGAGATGCCAAAACCATGTTTTCATTTGCTTTTCATCTGATATATTTTGAAAATCTTCATAGAAAATAAAAGAAAGAGGGATTTAGTGCTTAAGTTACACACATAGAATGTGAGAGAAACAAGGTTTTGTCTTTGGTTCATATGCAGTTCAGGCATTCGAACATCAGTGTCTCATAACCCATGAACAGCAATGTGATGAAAACAAATAGGAAACTCTTCCATCTTTCTCCTCAGAAGCCATCAAAGAACCCCTGACCCACAAAAATTCCATTAAAATAATCTGCCTATGTGAATTATACTATGGAAAAAGCAGCTGGCATTAAAAGTATATATATATAAAAAATATATATATATTTATATATATAAATCTAGTAGTGGTAAAAGCTGCTCTATTTTTAACTTGGAAGATGCATGCTTTGTTTCCAGCCCCTGCACCTACCTGTAAGTGAACAAATCACAAAACTGTTCTATGAATCATGGTATAGAAAAACCTGAGATATTACCACATATCACTTGGAAAACAAGACAAAACAAAACGTAGGAATCAGGATCCTTGATTCCAATTTAGCTAGACTTGGCCGCAGTTCTTCAGGCTTTAAACATTGTTAAAAGAAGAAGAAGGAGGGTAGAGACAGACCTTGACTGCTCCTGCAGCCTGCTCTCTAACCAGTAAGCATCATTGCTGAAGGAACATCCCACAGTATTTCCATTAAGGGATGAAGGAATAACACAACAGGTCCTGGAAATATCACCAGAGCCTGCTTTCTGGAGCGAGTGGGTGCCTCGGATGGGCTACAGACAAGTTATCCCAGCTCTGTCCACAGTTACCAAGGCATCATTTCATGTGGGAGGTGTGGAAGAGACACATAATGTGTCTCTAAGGCTAATCCAGGCACCTTAATTTCAGGACAGTGTAAGTATGTACCACAGCTGCATAGACGTTGTGTTCTTCAGGGAAGGCCCCAAATGGCTGTGCGGCAAATCTAGCTACCGACGCTTGCTAAACGTATTGAGGGTTGCCTATGGGACTGGCTAGGGCGGTACCTACAAGGCCAACCTTCTTGGAGGGATTTGTCTGCAAAATGGGCAGATGCAGGTGGTCATCATAGCCCGTGTAGGCTGCAACTGTCCTACCTGTTTTCTCAATGATGGTATTAAAAAGGATGAGATAACAGTCCTTCTGTGAAAGGTCTTTCTTAGAATGGTCTGAATTCGTTTGTCACAATGGCAAACTATATTTTTAGGTCTTCTTAAGCCAAGTAAAATGAACAGCGTGTTCACTTCACTGTCTTTACCATCCAGCAGGTCAGAATTCCCAGATCTTCCAATGGAGTGGCAGTAGGTCTGCATCTCGTCTTGTCAGTGCAGGCTGATAGTCACTAATTCCAAACCCACCAAAAGCTGTGAGAGTCTTTCCTTTTATTTCCTTTACCTCTGGAACGTTTTTAGTGTTTATTCCTGCGGTGGTGTATATTCACACTGCTGCTTATTTCACTGTCTCTTGTCCCAGAACCCCGTTCTGCCAGAAAACCTACACAGAGAGAAAAGAGCCCCTCCTTCTGGTATACAACTCACACCCAAAAAACACTGTGGCATCTCTGTCTCCCCAAACGTATGTTTTTAAAACATGGTGCTTATTGAGATTCCTCATGCGACTTCAAGGAAGAACAAGCTAAGAAAGTGAGCAACAACCGATTTGTATTTTGAGTATAAAAGCCAATTTATATAACACAGCCTTTGAAATGTGAAGTATACATTATGGGATGAGTTAAACTAACATCTCTGGGAAGAGAAAATTTATATTTGTCCCTAATATATACAGTTACTGATTGATTGGCATAAGTACTTGATTTCTCTTTACTTTTCATTTTCTTATCACCTTTGATTCCAATTATTCTGCCATCATTCAAGCTGCAGCAAGAAATACAGACAGGTGGAAGGAAAAACGAAGTTCATTTCACATCTAGCTTTGGAAATAAATGTTAATAATGCCAATTTAAACTGCTACAGCTACTGGTTAACATTTAAGTGACAATGCAGAGACTGGCTTACGTTCTGAAATAATCTATACGAAAAATGACACCTCTTTTTAACAACTCATCACAGACCAGTAAATCCCCTTTCAACTTATGAAAAACCCACACTGTTACAAGCTTGCAGACATGAATTCCTTTTATCTATTTTTGCTAGTATGATTTTTAATATTTTGGGGGAGGAGCAAGTCAAATTATAATCAATTGTCTTTTCCCGTCAGATCATTTTCCTGAAAGTCGCTGATAATGCCTCAATTTTAAACCCTATCAACATTAATTCTTAATTGCCTCTCGAAAATATTTTATTCCTAATAGACTGTTTCAGGACTTACATTCCTACTATTAGTAATAATAAAAATAAATCAGAACTAATGTTTGAAAATAGTCCAAAATGAGATAAAATGAGGGCTAATATGACATAAAAACTATCTCAGAGCATGGATGAGTTTTTCCTTTGTGTGTAGCCTGTACCCTGCACAACAGGGCTCGGTTTTTTGTTGAGGGATCTGAATATTACTGTAATGTAAACAGCCATTTAAAAATGCATATTTCCATCCTTCCTGGGTGTTCAAGAAAAGCATATTTTGAAATGAAAGACCAACCTATCTCCAAACTCCTGTTTTTCAAAGAATCAAATACACTGTTTTTAGAAGTAATTTTGCAGGTGTTGAGACAACACAGTGACAGAAAACAAAAGCTAATCGGTACTCTTTCTAAATCAATATTAGAGAATTGTTTCAGTACAGGGTCCCACAGCTTTCAGGGAAAAAATCACCTGTTTTGAGCTGCCAAAATAATGATTTGAAACAGGAGCGGTGACCAGTAAGCAATAGAGCTGTTAGCAGGGGCTTACAGTGGCACTTTAACACAGACATTGATTCAAATGATAGCTTTGACTTGAAACTGCGGATTGCACGGTAATTATTTATCACAGTCAGGGCGTGAAATGTTGCAATGGCCCTTGATGGTCTACATGAAAGTAGTGTAGCATCTTGAAAAAATGCTGATGAAAAATACTGGGTTTATGGATTTATTTTGGCACGCATAAACACAAAGACGGTTATCGAAGGAAAATGATAACAAGTGAACAGGTGAAACAGGAGTTTCTAAGTACAAATAACTAAGAAGAAAGCAACTTCTAACTCCAGTCATTTCTTCATAAAAATAAATTATTTTCCTAGGAAATGCTGAGGACCAACAGCAACCTAAATTATCTGACCATCAGGTATCCAGTATATAGCAGTTACAAGGTTCCCATGTGCTTTGCATGCAGGGGAAAGGTGGATAGAAGCTCCAGCCCACACTGGAACATTTCTTTTATAGTTATACAGTTCTAAAATATATTATACTCTACCCAGATTCGTTAAAATAATGGAAACTGATTGAGATCAAATGTAACTGATTTAAAAAAATAAAAATGTAAATGTCGCTTACTTTATGAATAAAGCGGAGCCTCAGTAGCTTTTGAAATACTGATTAATCCATTTTGAGAATAACACAATGAGCCAATTTAAACTTTCTGAGGTATAAAATATAACAGGCTTTCAATGACACGGGTCGGGTGCGATGCAGCAGCTGGGAACTGGACTGCAGTCATTTAAACACTGACTGGAATTTAGTTCTAGAAAGGCAGTTGTGGCAATTGCCTATAAAGACCATTTGGATCCACAGTGCACACACCAAGTTACGCAAGTAGCAGAGGAACTTTTTACACCAAAAATTGTATTTAAGCAGGTGAGGAGGCCAAAATCACTGAGATACTTCACATATTTGTTTATTTACAGATTCCTAGCTTTATTTCAAATATTTTATTTACCCAGCTGTGCATTTGATAAAGAGTCTTTTAAAGGGAGAGTTTTGCAACACAATCTCAACAATTTGGCTCTAGACGTTGTTCCAAATTGAGATTCATCTTATAATAAGTTATAATTGATTTAACTCCATTATAACCAGCGCAGATAAAATTTAATCATGATACTAGAGTAGTACCATGGTACTAGAGAAGCCATGGTACTAGACTTAAGCATGTGTTTTGCAGGAGAATAACTTAAATATTCATGTCTGTCAGGTGCTGATCCGCGGTAAAACATAATTGGGACTTTCTCTTTGGGGTGAATCAGTTAGGCTCTTGAGAGACTTATGGAATGCTGCATCCTAAAAATATATGAGACAGCTGTAAAATACCTAAAACCTAAACTTTTTTTTTCACATATGAATTCAGCAGAGTCAACTTCAATGTTAACTTTAATGAGGCTTGTTTAAAACCCCAAAGCTCCAAATATGTAACTGCATTTAAATACCTGTCTGAAGTGTTAATTAGGAATTATTTTATTTCTGAAAGTGGCATGATTAACAACAGTGAACACATTATTAAATAAAAAAAAAAAAAAAAGAAGAAAAGAGTTAAGATGGTGAGAATGTAGGTGCCCAGAAACTCAAAAAATAAAAGTACTTCAGGACTTTGTGCTTTAAAGATTCACTTTGTCAACATCCTTTTGTGTTCTTTTCTCTTTTTTTTTTTTTTTTTTCACAATATAGCCTTGGTTTTGCAACACACTTATACCAAGATCTAATTTAAGCAGGTGAATAAGCTTACAGAAGTTAATAAGGAATTTATTTATTTATTTATTTATTTTAAAATATGTTGCACAGTCATTCTTAGAGGTTTTTAATCCCCCACTCTTTCATTACTTTGGTCATGTCTACTTGTGTTTCCAGTGGAAATAAGGAATGGGACTCAGCTTCAGTTTGTAATCAACTACATTTTGATGTCTAAACGTGACAAGAGTTTCTAAGCTTCCACTACAGTAAGTGAAAATCTGGTTAATATGTTCAGTATTGTCTGGAGAAATATTCACCCGAGTAGCTGTAACACTTCAGTTTACTTTGGGATGAATCACACTTCAGATTTTACCTTTTATTAGGGAGTTGATACAGCTATCAAGAAGTAAGTTTCTTCATGCCCTCTCAGAAATCTAGAATATCCTACCTCGCTTTCGGTACTAATTCAACATAGCATGGGTCTCCCAGAGGTTCTTGGTCATGTCTTCCAGGCCCTCATGGATACCTTGAGCACCACAGGGTATCTCAGACACTGCTTGCTTATATGAAGGCAACAGAATCAAACTCTAGCCATTTATTGATAGTAATAGGAGCTTAGATACTTCACTCACACGTATGCACTGATATGTAGAAACTGAAATCCAAGGGTTTACCACCTGGATCTGAATCCCACCTGGAAAAAATGCATTCATAGTTTATATGTGCCTGTTTGCCTGTGTCCTGCTCCTCACTGCTCTGACTTTGGGGACTGTCAATCAATTTCTACCAAAACTGACAAGTAGGGTCTACATCTCAAAGGCTGTGTCTACACTATGAGGGCAAGAAGTGACTGTACACAAGCCCATGAGCATTTTTCCTTCCTTTCAGAATTAATATTTGGAAGTTTACATGTGCAAGAAAAATGAACTCAGGGTTTAGGTGTCCAAGAAATCTGCCAGTTTGGACGACTGTAACATTACACAACTGCAACATTAGAGCTGTTCTACAATGTAGGCAAAACCAAAGCGCCTACAAAGTCTGGAGAACTCTGGTAGCCTTGGTAAGAGTTTTTATATTCTCCAGAGTGGATGAAAGATTTCACTGAGAACTTAAACTTTATCTGACAGGGGAATTCTGCATTGTAGAAATTTTCTTTTTAGTGCCCTAACTATGAGCAAAGCTTATTAAAAAGCAATGCAGCAAAGCAGTCAATCACATGGCGTAAATTCATAGGAAACCAGGAGTTACTGAAATAATTGATAGGTCTTCGCAAGTTTCCTGATGTTACTATTGATGCATTTGGCATCTGTAGATCTTTTCATTGTCCCTTTCCCTTTCTTTTCCTTTTCTTTTTCTACTGCATTTAAAGTAGGTCTTCAGTTTAAATTATATTTTAGTTAAAAACAAATAAAGCAAGTAAAATTTTTGAAAAAATCTCTGTGACTATTTTTATAACTAGTTTAATGTAAACCTCATTTAATAAAAGTTGTTCTTTCTTTTCATGCAGTCCTTTTCAAAGAGAATCCCGAGTTCTTCATTGTGCCCTAAGTTCACACTTAACGCAGTTCCTTTATCTTTTTCCCTGAATTCTTGCAAGTTGTATTGCTTGCATTTTTACTTCTGTCTGTGAATATTTCTAGCGCCTTTGCTTAGTTTCAGCGAATTCATTTTCCTGCTTCCGTTGCTCTTGTTCTGCTTGTAGGTTTGTATTTAGACACATTCTGTGAACACTGGAATCATCTCCGTCCTTGTAGCGTTGTCATAGATACACACAGAACCGTTTATTGTTGGAGAAACGTAGAGGAATAGTTGCCCAGTGTTCTGCTCTTTCCTGTTTATCTTTTAATTCACAATGGTCCAATCGGTCATCAGTGGCTCGCTCCCATCTAGCCCATTGCCTCTGCTAATGAGGGGAACATCTGTGCATCTGGCAGATATGGTCCAAACAAGACAGGACTCACTGTCCCTGCTCAGAGATCAGTCAGAAACCGGGGTGTAGTTGTCCCTTTGAAAGGGCAGAGGGGCATTCACTCCTGTTATAACTGATCCCTAAACCTGAAGCTACTGAGTTCTACCTTTTGAAACCTTTGAATTTCTCGTTATTGTCAGAGGGTTGGGAGGGCAGCAATTTGAGACCCTGGAGCTCTGCCAGTCTCTGTTGTCTCCGTTGGAACTACACTGTCCTGCAGAAAAGACTTTAATGCTCATTTTTTCAACAACAGCAAGAGCTTAGTGGTTAAAGCCTTTCTCTTCTACTCTAGATGGAGTTGCCCCAGATCCTCATTTCAGCTGCAAATGCAGAGTTTATCTGATGCCTGTTACAAGCTTTGTCCATTTAGGCTGTATATTGCTTAGGGTGAAGGTGAACATATTTTGGAATTGTTGTTGTTATTATGTGCAGCTATAGAATTTTATACAGTCTTGCCATGACATAAGTTAGGACCTTAGAAATTCATGTTAACATGGGCAAAGATCCTTTACACTGTGGCACAAATGAGTCTTGTATTATATTTACAGACAAACCTGCAACAAAGACCATCCCCGTAATTACTGCAACTGGCAATACATCACAACTGAGTAAATTCAGCCTAAATGTGAATCAGAGGAGCAAAAAATCCCTTTGCTGATCTGTAGAAGGGATAAAGTCACTACAAAACGGTATTATAGCTAGGTCCTGATTCCATCGGATATAACAAGAATTTTAGCGTTGACTTCCATTATAGACCAAGGTTTTCACCCTTTATTGCTAAAAGTAATTTAGACTTATTTGAAGAGTGTCTTCGTAGTAAGAGACATGTAAAAATTTCTCCACATAATAGCAGACTGTGATTTCCTTTCAGATGAATTTCTAGCCTCCTTCAGGCTATTCTTATTAAAAAAGCCAAACCAAAACAAAAAATTATGTCCCATTGAATTTCAGCGCAACGTGTTCCAGTTTTAAGCTTTGTCCAGTATGAAGACTGCAGCTTAAACAGGCAGGCAGAGACATCTCTCTCAAGTTGCCAGAAACTCAGTAACCAGACTAAGAAAACATGATTGTTATTTGTTTTTAAACTCCTGAAGGACTGCCTTTCATGTGCATTTTGAACAGCTAAATGCTGTTTCTCTTCAAGCTGGGATTGACTGGAGTCTTTAGATAAAAGTGTTTTGCCCAATTTCGGAGGTAAGTATCCTGTATCAACTGAATACCAATCTCCAGGAAGAGATGCTATAGAACAGGTTCTCACTATGAAGCCTCTCTGCAGTATCTATATATAGGTTGGAAAGCTTGTTGCAAATGAATAGTGTTATATAGAATGGCAAAATATATATAATCACCGTAATTAATGTGCTGTGCTCCTGCTGCAGCTCTCAGTTTAAAAGCTTATCTCAGTTTGGATAACTCTGTATCCCACATTGTCTTCTATATTATTCCCTTACTGTTCTGGTAAAGTTATTTGATTTCGACTGTTCAGGACTGAGACTGAATGCTGCACTTCATTCTCTCACCAAATATGTTTAAAGGGACAGATTGAAACGTTTTGATTACACAAAACATTTATAAGATGAATAAATATATTATGTTTGCTTCTGTGAGTACTGCTCCTTAGTCATTTTCAAAAAAAATTTGTATAGACAGTTCAGAAAATTTTTTCCTCACTTTTATAGATAGGGAAACTGAGGTAAAGGGAAGTGAATTTCTAAGTTCTTTGGCAGTGGCAGTTTGGGAACAGAGTAAAAACAGGGTCCAGTTTTCAGAGCTTTTAGAACTTGCAGCAGTTATTAAGGTCAATAGGAGGTTTTGGACATGCTGTACACCTTGGATTAATGTGCTTTCAACACCATTGATCTGCCTTAGCATGGATGAGAGCAGTCATGTTGTTTCATTCCACTGAAATGCAATTCATGGCACTATTAATAGAATCATAGAATGATTATGGTTGGAAAGGACCTCTAAGACCACCAAGTCCAACAGTCAACCCAACACCACCATGCCCACTAAACCATCTCTCGAAGCGCCATGTCCCCACGTTTTTTGAACACTTCCAGTGATGATGACTCCACCACCTCCCTGGGCAGCCTGTGCCAATGCTTCATGACTCGCTCCAGAAAGAAATTTTTCCTAATATCCAAT
>NW_010522372.1:0-27415 GCF_000687285.1 Phaethon lepturus
TGATGATCTTGAAGGTCCTTTGCAACCTTGGTGATTCTGTGATTCTGTGATTAAAAGATAGGAAAGGAAAAAAGCGGATAAAAACCACTATTTGATATACTCTGTCACTCAAGGGATAAAAATACCTAAATGTCCAGAAGGCAACTATCTTTCACCATTGGTTTAATTGGTCTACATATCAGAAAATTGTCGTTTACTTCGCACTTATAGACACTTTGGAAGTGTTTATACGTCAGAAGCAGGATATGTCTTGGGCTGACAGTATGGAGAAAGAAAGGTGTAAGGAAGAGCCACAGGGAAGTAGACTGAGAATGAGAAAGCAGATTAAGCTTTTGCAACCCAGAAACTGGCTGCCAGCTGCAAAACACCATTGCCTTGAAACGACACTACGCAGTGTTGGTCCTTGTTATCTGGAGACTCGGGCTTCGCTTATGGACGCAGACAGGAGGGGAAATGCACCAACAGAAATCCACCTGGGATGTACAGGGCAGGAGACGCTATTTAGCTGCTGTGCCCCCGACTCTGTATTCCTGCCGAAGCATTGCAGAGTTGGACTGGGAGATTTTACTGACAACTTTCGAATAGCTCCAGCTTTTCCCTCTGTACTGCAGAGTCTGATAGTGATGTTGGCACTTCTGTGCCTGGCTGGACAGGTTTTGTGGAGGGGGAAGGAGACAAGTCTGACAACTTTCAGGCTTCATTCAGTTCAAAGATTAAACCATGCAAATCTACAGACACTGTGGCTGAACCTGGCCCTGCATGTGTGTATCGGCGTTGCTGTTTGTAGTCAGTCAGCTTCAGAACAGTCTATTCAAATACCCCTGAGGAATTTGCTCAAGAAACACCTCAGAACAAGGGGAAAAAGCTAAATACTTGAAGTCAAATCTAATTCCCTCTTTACAGGGTAGCTATCTGGCCGGCATCGTGCATCTTTGGTCAGGCTTGGACATCGTCACACCATTTATTTAAGTGCCTAAGAGCAAATGGATGAAATATGCAGAAGCAGGGAGATTAAAGCATATGTTAAAGCACATGTTATACATCATGTGCTTGCTGTTGACAGCTTTAATTTTCATGTCTGTGAATTTTGTGATCTTGTTCACCATAACCAGCATACAGATATATGAAGAGGAACTAATGCATGTTTATTTCCAACTGGTGTACTATAGCTGTGTGTGTATATACACACACACACACACACACATATCTATAACACAAGTAAGCACCAAAAGTCATCCCATTAGAACATCAAGTCACACACAAGTGTGACATGAAATGAGCAAGTGGAAGCACAGACCAGTTTTGTGTAATCCTCTATAGGGGTCTACTCTGTTATCCCCCTTGTTTTTCAGCAGAAACTGGGGGAGTCTGCAGGAATACAAGCAATGTGAGCAACTGAGGGGAATTTTTCAAGGCCAGCAGTTGAGACATACTGCATGATCACATATTTCCTTAATTCTGGCTCACAGAGGCAACACAATACTTGCCACGATCATGAAATGCCCAGAACTTAACAGCTTAGAAGTCCCTAAATCCAGCCTCCCCCCTCCTCTGCCATGCTCCTTGCTGTGAAAAGAAAAATATTGGAAGGTTTTGAGAGGCTCCCCAGATTGACGTCTGCTGTTCGATACCCACCTAATGAGCTGCTTAACAACTGTTACCAAAATTAATGAGTCAAGTCACAGTTGTAATTACCATATTGCAGATCACAGTATTGTATTAGATTACCATGGACTTCTATTTAGGAATATTTACACCATGACGACTCTTTAAAATGTGCACCAATGTTTCAGCAGATTGCATTGCCTCATAGCCCATATTTATTAGGCTAGGCAGGAATTATAGGAGTCTTATCACGAATTCTTTGGTTCCAGCTTGTGGGGATCGATGAAGAGCCAATCTTAATGTAAGAATATCCAGATATTGAAAACTGCACAATCGTTAAGAAAACCTTAATCGTGTGTGTAAGCATGCACACACAAGGAAACATAGTGATGGAAACTGTAAACCGGAGCCAGAAGCAAATGGTTCACTATCAGGAAATATTAGGGTAACCGGGCATAAATTGCTCTGGTTTAACTCCTACTTTAAGAGAAAAGTAGAATGCCCAGAATATAATGCTCCAGGATATTAGGATAACCAGGCATAGATTCCTTATTTAGAGCTATGCTTTCTTCTGTGTAGAAAGAGGTAAGAAACAGAGTTCTACAGAATAGCTTCCTATACATTAATTTGAAAAGACTGTGATTTTACCTTCCTCCTATTCCTCTCTCTGGTAATGAACAAATCTTCTCCACTTCATGAAATCAGATGATGTGGAAATAGTCAGGGTTTTTCTGCATTTGGGTTCAGCTCCTATTTGTTTATCACTAATAATTCCTCAGCATGCAGTGATACATATATACTTCTGTGTGTGTGTGTGTGTGTATATATATATACAAGGCACCTGAACAAGTGCAGCAAAGCCAGCTGTTCAAGGGCTGCCGCTGTCCCCCCAAGCTAGTTACCACATTAGGGAGGCACTGCCTGGACCCTCCCCTCCATCTGCACACTCCCATTCACCCTTTTGCAGTCCCCACCACCTCACCAAGTTTGTAGAAGAGGGCTCTCTTGTGCTTCCCCCTGCTCCCATGCAGGTCATCACCAAGCTACCAAAACCAGGAGGTGCATACGTTGTGTGATGAGTAACTTAATGAGACTTGCAATGACTGAGCATTTGGAGTACCTGTCTTTGAATCTTGCAAGGGCAGCTGCAGAACAGTTTGCCTGACTTCCCCCATTTCCTTCTCCAAAGGATAGCACAGCCAAATGGGGCAAGTCAATAACATCCACCCAGACAGGATATATTGAGCCAATTCAAGGGTAGGTGAGTAGCAGCTGCGGTCCCGCCTGTGAAACACTATAGTTGTTGCTATTGTGCAGTGAGCCATCAAGCCCCTTTTATTTACACTTTCGTATAAGTGCTGGCAAACACTGATTTATGTACTGAAAGCTGAGGAATGGGGTATGGGCGTGTTAAAGAAAGAAACACACACACATGCATGAACAGACCAGCAACCTATCTTCAGTTCGTCCAGGAGAATTTTAAGCCACACAGACCTGAAACAGACTGACCTTTTATTACTTTTGAATTGAGGACAGATTTCCCCTTTAAAGACTCAATTATATTGCTGGGCTTGTTTGCTTTTTATGATTCCAGAAGATGCCATGGTAACTTGGGCAATGAATCCTAGCTTAGCCTGTTTCATGTGCTGAATTTCAAGCTCTGAATTTAGTTTGCAATTTTAATCGTTCTGGTGCCTGGAAAACTACTCTATTATATTTACTTTTTAAGAACATTTATGTCAGACAAGTTATAAGGACTGATATTTGACAACATGCTTCAGATTCATGCCTGGTTTTGCGCACTGGAGAACATGGAGTTATTCTGGGAAGTATGTGATTCCTGGCCTTTTTGGAGAGCTTGATAGATTAATAATATCTGAAGTTCAGCTATAAAGAGTTGTTCTTCTGTCAAATTCATTCTATCAAGCATTCTTGAGTGGGCTATCATCTCTGATTTTGCTAGGAGAAATTTAATTACTTGGACAACTAGATAGAGACTGTTATTCATTTTCTCTCTACCTGCAGAATTGCTTGTTTTAGTTGCCTAGTGCTTTAATAATCTATTGACCTGCTCAGGAAAGAGGCTAAAGAACATTCACGGCGCAGTTATTGGAAGGTTCTGAGGCAGATGCTTTACGTGAGGCAGTGTCAGGGTACAGTGATCATGACGGAATCAGTGTTTACCACTTTCTGTGTATTCTAGAAATGTAGAAAAGCATGAGTAAACATTACGTATGCAAGTCTGAATTGGAAACCAAGACTGTCCAGGTAATAAGCTTTTCCTAACTGAGGAGCTTTCAGAGCACCGATTAACATACAGACCTTTTGCTGGATGGGAGAAATCAGACTTATTTCAAAGTATTATTTAGTAGATGCTTATGAAGGAAGGGGGGGAGGGCAGGAGGAACGGTGGGACATGAGAAAGGGAGGGAGGAAACAAAGGAGGAAGGAAGCAAGCAAGCAAAGGTGCACATAACCCACAAGTCAACACGTGTTCTATACCCATTTTCACCAGTTTCTCCACCATAACCATACAGAAGATTTTTTTTGAATCATTTTTGTATTATGACATGAATCTATTGATTGAGTCAGAGAAATCTCTGGTGTTTTCCTATGTGACAGCAAGTGCACAATGAGATTTAAGAAACTGGAGTCGCAGATGCTCTAAAATACATCATCCGTACAGATTCTACAAGTCTGCCTCTCCTCTGGTTTAGAACTGTTTTTAAAAATCACCCCATTTTTTCTTATTCAGGGAGAAAAGGTTAACAATTATCTGACCAGTCATTCTGTGTCGCTGAGTACAAGCAAATCTGGCATGTGAATCCTTATCCTTAATTTTATTTTTAGGCACTAATTTGTTTTCTCATTTGATGATATCTTCTGCTGAAATTGTAGGCTGCTGATCTCTTGGTTTTTTCTCCTGCAGTGAATGTAATTTGACACTCTTAACTGTAGCACAACTGTTCTAAATGACACAGAAAGTAAACGAAGGCTGCTAGATTAAAGAGAAGTCTCTCAATAGATTTGTGATTAACTTGCAACTATAATAAGAAATTACAAGAAAATAGAAATGAGAAGGAAAGGTTAACCAGCTAAGACAGGAAATTATTTCAACAGCAGGGGGAAAAAAAAAGAAAGGAAAGATAGTCTCTTTACAGATACACTTCTGACATCACCTGTTTCTCAAGAGCAAGAGACTAGAGCTAAGAAGAAGAGGCCTGCAGGGCTAAAAGATACAGTTCAGATTAGAGATCAAGATTTGAATCCTGGGTCTCATCACTAGCTTTCTGCTTAGCTCTGAGCAAGCCCAATGCCTCAATTTCTCTTCCTTTCTGTTTATCTTATAAACTCGTTAAGAATTTGTATAATGCTTAATGCCAGGTTCTCCAGCTTGGTAGATCTGGACATATAATTGGACAACAGATAAAGTTTTCCGTTCTCACACATCTCAGCCCTGTACTCACTTTGACAGTGATTGCTCAGTATGCCAAAATGTACCAAAGATGAAGTCTATGTCCAGTTGTTATGAACACAAGCCTATATGTGACTCTTTTAATTAAGAGTAGAACATATGCCCACAGATAGTTAAGAGTAATTCAGTGTTTCAGTAGGGAGTTGCCATGTGAAAAAGGAGGAGAGATGAGAAGTGAAACAAATAATTCTTTGAGTAGCAGAATTAATGAACCAAATCTCTTTCTTGGATAGATCATTTGTTATTCTAATAAAAGGTCAGATTATCAGTCTTTCCACTGGTAAAGGCAGTAAGAAAGGCTTCTCTCAATTTTAACCAAATCTGTAGCAATAAACTAATTTCTTTACCTCTATTTATTTGTTAAATTTGCTTGAAAGTAGTCAATAGATTCAAAAGTTATCAGGAAACAACCTCCTTTGAGACAATACACTCAGACAGGGTGCTTGTATAAGGCTTGTTTTCTTGGGGAATCAGGTTAACCCTCTGCCACGCTCATTATTTCCATTAACTTAGCATGCACACTTTGTAGCATGTATTTCCAGATGAGCCAGTCAGCACAAGACATGGTCAGCTCCTGCTCTATGTAGGCAACAGTTCCAAAATGAAGAACAATTTATTGTAAGACTTTGGACTATCTTTTATAGCAATGTGACCCATATAGGTGAGGCTCATGCCTACTGTAGCTCTACTAAAGGGAAAGGAATTGTTTCAGAGATGAGTTTGCCCTACAAGCCCTCTCTCGCGCTTGTCTCAGTTTGGGTCAACTATCTTCTTTGCCCTGAGTGGTTTTGATTTCTTAAATCATCTCAGGATGCTCTCTTTTAATAGCTTAATTATTTTTTTTTCTCATACCATTCTTTCATCACAGCACTGGCAGCACAGCATTCTCCTTTCCTGGGCTGTATATAACCAGAGTCAGTAACATGAATCCAAAATAAATGGTCATTGCCCTACAGTAAGTATTAAGTTTACACATTCTATTTCATCTAGTTACATGAAGTCAGACAACTACTCTTTACCCCTTGCAGCCCCTGTGAACTCAAGGAGGTTGCAAAGGGAAAACAAAGCAGTATTTGGCGTGTACTGTTTTTTACTGGTTTACGTTAACGAGTACAATAATGTTGGGCTGCAGCCTGCAGGCATGTTGCTATTGTACCCAATTCTCCTTGGTTAAAAATAAATAAATATTTTTTAAAAGAACAAGCTATTTTGTGTGATCTAAAAAATAGAAGAATGAAGTGAAAGTAGTAAGACATGGCTACTCTCTGTACAAGATAGGTCTGCAATGCCCTTAATTTTACTCTTCACTTTTTTATATACTTCAGTTCTTAAGTCCTGTCAAAGAGATCAGTATAAGCATAACTTTGTTCAAGAAAAATGGATTTTAATTATTTGTGTTAGAGCAAATTAGACACTAGATTTCCCTCATGCATTACAGAGAAGAAGGACCATAACGTAGGGGTCATATCAAGGATGGGGACAAATGTTTCATAAGCCCCTCCAGATTATAGCAGGGGTTTTCTTGCACAGACACTGTTCCATCTACTAATGTCCACCTTCTAATCACTACTTCATCTGGCACATGCATGAGGTCCTTCCTATGAAAAATCAGAAATCTTTTTCAAAAAAAACCCTATTGTAGTACTCAGGTGTATAATTGAAGCAGGTGCCTCTGAGGCTGGGTTCAGACAAGAGGCCTAGTATGAAACAAGGGTGAAGACTGCTCTTTTCACTGTAAAACAGACCCTGTGGCCAAGCTGGAGACAATATAAACCTCACTCTACCAAGAAAAGGACTGCGTAAGATCTGAGAACTTCAGCCTATGGGGCAACCTGAGGGGTTGACCCAGCACTCCAGATGTGTCTTACCAGGTCTGAGTAGAGGTGAAGAAACATCTCTCTCAAATTGATGGCAATGCTCTTCCTAATGCAACCCTGGATGACGTTGGCCGCCTTCGCCACAAAGACACATTGCTGTCTCATGGTCAGCTTGTTGTCCACCAGGACCCCGAGGTCCTTCTCTGCAGAGTTGCTTTTCAGCCAGTTGGCCTCCAGGCTGTGCTGGTGCTTCGGGTTATTCCTCCCCAGAAGCAGGACTTTGCGCTTCCGTGTGTGGAGCTTCATGAGGTTCCTCTGTGATCATCTCTCCAGCCTGTTGAGATACTTCTGAATGGCAGCACAGCCACCCACTGTATCAATAACTCCTCGCAGTTTTGCATCATCAGCAAACTAACTGAGGGTGCACTCTGTCCTATCATCCATATCATTAATGATGATGTTAAACAGTACTGACCTCAGTATCAACCCCTGGGATGCACTACAAGTGACTTGCCTCCAACTGGACTTTGTGCTGCTGATTACAACACTCTGGACCCAGCTGTTCAACCATTTTTCAACCCACCTCACTGTCCACTTCTCTAATCCATACTTTGTCAGCTAGTCTATAAGGTTGTTATCAGAGCAGTGTCAAAAGCCTTACTGAAGTTGCAGTAAACAACACCCACAAACCACTGAGCACTGAGCTAGTCAACTCTTTGCGGAAGACTATTGGGCTGGTTAAATGTGACTTCCCCTTCGTCATCATGCTGACTACTCCTGATCACCTTCTTGTCCTTCACATGCCTGGAAACGGTTCCCAGGATTAGGTGCTCCACCACCTTCCCAGGAATCAAGATGAAGCTGATCAGCCTGTAGTTTCCCAGATCCTCATTCTTGCCCTTTATGAACACAGAAGTGGCATTTAGTCTCCTCCAGTCTTCAGGAACCTCTCACAGTTGCTACAGCCTTTCAAAGATAATGTCTCTCAGTGATACCAGCCAGCTCCCTCAGGACTTGTGAGTGCAACCCATAAGGCCCTGTAGACTTGTGTGTGTCCAGCTTGTTTACATGCTCCACAACCTGCTCTTTATCCACCAAGGAGGTAAGTCTTCTTTTCTCCAGACTTTCCCCCTGGTCTTGGGCCTGGGATCCTGAAGGCCAGTCTTACCAGGAAAGACTGAAGTGAAGGCAGCATTGCGGCAGTCATCACTGGACTTCAAGGCAGGTGCTGTAAACAGCTTTCTCCAACCAGATGAATGCCTATCTCTGGATCACTGTTTATGACCATCTGTAGGATGAGGCAGATCTTGCTCTGTGTGTTAAACATTGATCACCTCAAGCTATCACCGCAGCCAGAAACATATAAGAAATGTGGTAAGAAAACCAAACAAAAGAAGCTTCTGGAGTTTCTGAATGTGCCATCTAGACCATATGAATGTATCCTGAAATTTGTGTTTGGCTTCAGGCCATTCAACTCACCTGCTAAAGCAGCTTTCAATCTCCAAAACTGTCTAGCAAACAACTTCCATAAGCATGGTAGGTACGCAAGAGAGGTAACACAATTATAAAGGAACTGAAATAAAACCACATTAACTTAAAGCAACAGGCAGGGATATAGTATACTTGTATCATGCTGGGAATAAACAATGTCCTCAGTAGGAACTGGTGTCCTTCCATGGAACTCTGAATCTGTAGAACAGATATCAGTTGAATGGAAGATTAGAAAACAATCAGCTGAACATCAGGATTTTAAGACAGTACAAGATGGACATTGCGTAAAAACAGAAATAGATGGAAAACCCTGATTTTACTTTTACAAGCCGCATCACTCCCTACTCACTGCACCACTCCCTACTCAGGTCAGATTAGCATGTTCATGCAGGAGAGAATGCAATCCGTTGAAACACCTCAAAGCTTCCAGAGTTTTTTACAGTCCCTCAGTCACCTTCCTGCTGTCCACAGGCATCCCGTGCCTATAGACTTCTCAAATGTTGCTCCTCAGAGACGCTGACCTGGCTCTTGGCTAAAGCATCTCTGCGTTGCTAATGAGCAGACTTCCTTCCGTACAAGGCGCTGTACTCTCATCTGATCCTATTTCCTACCATCCGTCCATTCAATCATATCCTGCTTTGAACTTTTGCCCTTTTTAACTCTGTATGCAGGCTTACAATCCTTAGACATAAAAATACATAGATATACGTATGTTTATCTACCACAGCCAGAGCAGCCTCAGGGATAGTGATTTAATGGCTCCTGTTCTGAGGATAAAGTTGTTTATAAATATGGATGTAACTGGGCATACCAGTGGGAGGCAACTACACATTATCCCCAGGTGTCTCTCTAGGAGATCCAATTCATTTAGTAAAGCATCCTTCTAAATGCGTATACACACATGCACACGGCAGCTGTTTAGATGGGTGCAAAACATGGATCTTTTCCATTGATATGAAAAGTTCTTAGAATGGTGTAAGAGTCCTGATTCATTTAGTCTGTGCTGCTACGGTCCTTCCACAGGAATATAAATAAACACAAAGAGAGGACCATTTTCTCCCAAAAGCTTATTCCTTGTAAAATGGGAAGCCTGTGTCTTTGGAGGAGGCTGCCTGGACAGAGCTGCTTTTTCCACTCAGTTCTCAGAGGTTTGCTGCAGGACCTGGTGGAATGGGACTCCCTGGAAGTTCATCCAGGCAAACCACCCAGTCCAGTATACAAAACCAACAATAACAAAAGAGCACTGTTTCTCACATATATTTTTCTTCTTTTTTTCTCTGAGACTGCAGTTAATATCTTCTGCTAATACTACAGCGTTCCTCTAGGCTGTATGTCAGAACTGGGCATGCTTCTTTGCTCTTAATCCATGAGACAGCAGGCAAAGTTCACGCTGGCTGCTCCAGCGGGGTCTGGTGTGGTTGCAGGCAGCAGGAGCAGCTATCACTGCAGAACACACACCTCAGCCTGCAACTCTTGCTTGAGCTGCATACTTCGGCAGTGTGCTAAAAGGCTTTGCATCCTAGCGTATAGTTGTGAAGGCCTCTGAGCGGTCAGATTGAACAAACAACGGTATAAAAACTGCATCTTCAAAGATAGCCAACGGACACGCAACCAGCTAGTGACATAACCTTTCGAATGATCTAAATATCCGATCAAGTACAGAGAGGAATAACCTTTTAAAATCATTAGATTTTGTAAGCAGATGTACAAATAATTAACTTCAATTATGCAGCCAGGGAATAACGTAGATTGCAGATTTCAAAGTCAGAACAACTGTAGTTTATAATAAAGGCAAGAAAATGCTGCTCAGAGAAGGCAGACATCTTCTATTGATTTTCAGGTAAGCCAGTTAGAGCCAGACCAGCATGTTCTACTTCTTGTAACAATAGGACGCTGAAAAACAGCAGGACCATTACTTTACCTTTCTCTGTCCGTTCTGGAAATGCTCCTCATCTGAGCTGCTGAATCACTGACTTCATTGCTATTTATATGATAGAAGTTCCCAAGACGATGCAAGGCAGTTTACAGCCACTGGAAGTCAAGTCCCAGCCATCTCAGCTTTTTATTTGCATTTATAAAGGGCAATGTTAAAATGTTCCTAGGGACAAAGAGGAAAATTGATGAGAAGTCATATTATTTTCTTTTGCAAAGGGCAATAAGCACATACAGACACAAGTGAAAGGAAGCAAACCTGAAAAGGTTTCTCAAATCAAAAGAGGTTGTTAACACTTGTATATGAGGTAAAGGGGATGGGAGGAACCACAACCTTTGTACATGGACAAACCACTGCTGAAGAAACCCTTTCTTTCTGGTAGGGGAATTCATAAGGGAGACAGTCAAGATCGATGAGAAGAAAAAGGGCATGAAAAAGGGCTGGGTAGAGAAGTTCAATGAGTAGCATGGTCATGACTGAAAACCAGCAGTTGGGAAAAATGGACCCACTGAAAGTGGCCTTTACCAACAGAGAAGCAAACTGCAAAGTATTTTTCTCAGTTTTGCTTATGGGTTGACACTATGGAAATGTTCTCATTCCTGGCTCAGCTGAGATGACCTCTGCCCCGTGATAAAAGGTTGCTCACTCCACTGTCGAATCTGGCTTGCAGAGTGAGAAGGATGGAGACTCCATATGAGGTTTCAGATTCTTCCACACTACTAGAAAGCAATGTAAGACTTAAAAAAAAAAGAAAAAAAAAGACAGAGGAGTTCTTCACTTCCCTCCTATCAGTTGTCCTGGTATCTAAATTATCTTCTAGGCTCTGTGCCCAAAATCCTTATGTGGTGCTATAGAAATGCAGAGTAATTTTTTCTGCACCTGACAGCAAAACTTGCTGTTAGTATAAAGAAAGCAACCCCACCAGGATTTACTATACTCCAAAGACTTGGTCAGCTGTGGCAGTTTGTTCCATTATGACTAGTTTCCATATCACTGCAATATGCTGTTGGATATGTCTCTGAGATTAAAATCTGCTGTTATATCAATGTAAAGCTAGCACAAGGCTGATACAAAGATTCAGTCTTCATATCTATCTTGGTATCTAAAATGTTTCTGCATTTAAAGCATTTCTTGCAGTATGCCAGTATCTATTTCGCTCTATATTTACATGGAGGGCTTAACCTGCTCTCAAATTTCATAAAAGGTCTTAAAAAGGCATGTGGCTACATACAAGCTTTTTAGCTGACTTAAAGCTTGAGTGCAATGCCTGAAACCTAGCACTCCCTGACAGATGGTCCAGGACTTGGGTGCCAAGTCCTGGCTTTCCAAAGCATCCCATGTGGTTGGACTCAGCCCTGAACTAGGGTGGAGTTTCTCCTGATCATACTCTTACCACATGAAGGTGAGCTCTGAAAACCAAACTTTCATGCACAAGCTGCTCTACCTGTCCTTCTGCTTACCTTGCCCAACCCTGTAAGTGATAGACTCCCAGAAGTTTTCTAGGGCTTGTTCTGTTTGTCTGCAAACTTTCTTTCCAAAAGTGGTCAAAGGCAATTCTCATAAACTTTTGACACCCAAGGCCAGCACAGGCAATGAGAGGAAGATGTGCTAAATGGCATATTTTATAGACTGTAATCCGTACTCTATAAGAATGCTGTCAACACTTCATTTTTTTTTAATAATGGACCATTTGATATATTTTATTAAATCTTCATTGTTTTTAAAAGACTATCAGGAAGGCTTGCCTGCATTTTCTGTGGAGATCAGAGGGAGGAGAAGGGTGGATGCTTATAACCCACCACCTGGAGAGGCTGAATGCACAAAAAGACATAAACTTTAGATGTAAACATGTAAGGCTTGATTCCCTGCCAAAGCGGAGCTTGAGCTCAATTACTCAAAGTCATGCTGAAGTTGACTAGCCACCTGCTAGAGTATGAGCTAGAAATGGAAGGAACACCTGCAAGATAAGACCTGGGAGGTGACAAGGAGGAAGTCATCCTTGAAAGGGAAGCAACAGAAAGAGGAATCAAAGGAGTATGCTGAGAACTAATGTTTTCCAATAAATTAGCTTCAAATTTGTGTATGAGAGTTCATACCTCAGTTCAGCAAGCAAGAAGCTACTTACAAATAAACCAAAATGGGGAACCACACCACAATCAAGATAGTTGATTGTGGCTGTCCTCAGAGTGATAGTTTCATATTTGGATTTCATCAGGATTTCTGAAGATGGAAAAACATCAGTAATGAATTCTTGCTGCCCTGCTTATTTCCAGATGCTGTCATGTTTCATGGATATTTCCTCCTTCACTAACAGTTCAGGTAAAACATAAACTACAAGTCCAAAATACCTTGGAGTTAACTAATCTCTAAGAAATTACATGTATTGGTATCCATGCAGTGGTTTCTTCTGAGTCTCTCTTCTACCTAATATTTTTCATTCATTTATTTATTGTGTAGACAATTCACCAGGATGCGCTCAGAATTGTTCCTAGATAGACTGTCTAGATAATGATAATGATAGAGATAGTGATAATGAAAAAAGACAGTCAGCTGGCTTACCAGTACAATATTATTTATTACTTGTAAATAACAAAAACATCATTCAGACTGGAGGCTCACCACTTCTGTATTTGTTAGCGGATATATACCTCTCAGGTTCCCTGTTAAACAAAGAAATATGGGTCCAAGCTGAACACCCTAGTCTCATTAGTCTCTTAACTTCTGAAGATTTCTTAAGTCTCTTAATGTCTTAAGACTTAGAAGTCTCTTAACTTCTGAGAATTAGAATTGAGGTACCAGGTTGAAGTACCCATTAACCCAAGCTTAGTGTGCTATGGAGATAAAGCGCAATTCAGAAGGAAAGGATTGATGATGAGAATACCCATTCCTTACTAGGTTGTTCTGCAATACAGAAGCAGAGCTGAAGTAAATATAATGGCAAATGCAGGAACATCTTACTCAAAAAAACCAGAAAAAAGAGCCAGTGTCAACACTGGGTAAACAGATGATACTCACTGGATGCTCTGTAATTTCTGTAGAAGCTCCTCTCCAGAGAAAATAATCCCACCTAAAAATAAATAAATAAATACTATGGATGCTTAAGTAGGTCTGTAGCAAGTCCCCTGAATCTCTCGAAGGAGGGCTTGCATTTGAATTAATCTCCATTAAACTGATATTGCTGATTCTGTTACTGTTTATATTTCCTTAGCACTTAGAAGTCTGACTAGAGGCTCATTTTAACAGGCATCAATCAATTTTTCTTATATCAAAAAATGACCAACACTTTTCTTCAAGGATGCAACATCTGGAGACAATCTGAATGTGAAAGTTTCTCTGTTCTGCAAAAAGAACAGCCAAAACATTAGTACTTAATAACAGGCAATGGATAAAATCCATTGCCCAATGCATGTTATAGTCCCCACCTTTTCCTCAGTCTGAAAGTGAGTACCTGACATTGAGTACTTCTGTGATGACTGGCCACAGAATAGGCATTCTCCTACTCTCTGCAAGAAGTTCCACTGTCTAATCGTTATATTAAAACTCACGTTTTTTAAAAAAAAAATTGTGTAAAAGTGTCTGAGTAAAACCAGTTCTATAGTAACATTTTTTACATTCTCTTTCAGCCGGCTTTACTTTCTTTATATTTACCCCCTTTTCTTGTTTCACACTTAATTGTGATAAATGCTCTGAAATTAGTGCAGATTAGTGTCTGATAAGGTTGGATTCTATACCTGACATATTAATGCTGGCTAGACTTTGGGGAAAAGGGTGCATCAGTGCTACATGTATGTTTTATTTACACTTGTAAGAGAAGCGAGAAACAAAAAACCCCATAGTTTGAGCTTGCCTGCAGAGCCTTTGCAATGGGTTCAACTTTGGTGGTGCATGAGTCTCCTGAGCCAATTTCAGGACTGCACAGTCCCCTTCACTTTGTCTTCATGAACTGTGAAGCCTAGTGGGCTGAACACCACGGTGATTTTTGCCACTTCTCACATTTCTAGATGAACCCTTTCTCCCATCAAAGATGATGAACTGAAATGAAATTATGAAAAGCAGAAAACATAGAGCCTGAAGTGTGACCTAGGAATCTTAATTTTCCTCAATCATTGCTGTAACGGAATGCAAGTCTGCAGCAGCGGGGGAGAAATTATAGTACAAATTACCATGCTATGCCAGATAAATTATTCTCTGCAGCATGGTTATTAAGTGATAGATAAATAACTAACACTGTAGGACTGATTGACAAAATATAAGTGACCTGGAGCTAAGCAGGGCACCATGGAAATAACATTGCAGCACCACTAGTATTTTAACACCGAAATGAGATTTTCCAAAGCAGAAAAATCTTAAAATAGTACATAACTAAGCCAGCTACAAGTTAAGCAGGTACTAAAGGCTCTTCAGCTGAGAACTCCTAGCTTTGTGACATGTCTCATGTAAACATTTCTTAAATGCAAAATTTAGTACTGGTGCACATTCTTTGTCTGTGGAGGACACAAAAACAAAGCTTTCGACTCCTGCTGCAAGAGAGTGACTAGATTTTTATCTTCAAATAGATGTTAGTAGATGGTTATCTTCTTTAACAGCTTCAAAGAGAATGTGGGACATTGGCTCAGAGGAGGTTATTCAGTGACACAGTGTCCTCTACTTTTTGAAGCAGAGATAACAAAGAGAGAAATGGTTCAGACCATTGTCAGAGTGAACCCAAGAAAGCATTCGACCACATGGATTCTCTGGAGAATTATCTCCATTATTTCTACAGCTGGGACCTGCCACAGTTGGAACATTTCTGTGAGTAAGGCTGTTGTAGTAGAACAACTTGTGTCTTGCTATTTCTGATTTCTCAAATTTACTGAATGCTTTCAAGCGTGTGAACTCGTGATGTGTTTATGCAAAGGTTGATGCTTGCCTTGAAAGAAAACAGTTCTGCCCAGGCCATCCCTAGGAAAGAAGAAAATTCTTATACACCAAACATAAGGGCACCACTCTCAGAGCAGGATTTTTGACAAAGCAAGCTATGTTAACAGCAAGGAGAAGAACAGCAGCTTTTTAGAAATGGAATATCCATCTGACATAGGGCAAAAAGGCTGACGGGCAAAGAGACAACATACACCATGTTCCAAAGGGAAAGTCATGATTGAGCGCAATCACGAAAGTGTATTACTGCACCAGAAAACACGTCATGAAATAAAAGTGGTGAAAAGCATGCATGTTCTTAACCCAGATTTTTCTGTTTTTTCTGCTGACTAGAAAAATTTGTTCTGAAACCTTTGTTTAAGATCTTTCATCCATAACATGCTGTAGAAGCAGCAAACTCTTTATTTGAGTTTGTGGGAAGCTGGAGAATGGGAAAGTGAATTACTGTAGAGACAGAGAGAAGCAACCCAGCTTTCAGGCCGGTGGCAGCAGAACAGAGGTCTCTGGCCTTGTAAAAGTATGCTACGTGTAGGATCTGACACCCAGATAGGGACTCCAAATAGCATTCTGGCCTCAGGCCAAGTGAGGAAGCATGACTAGTGTAGAGCTATAGTAGGTGAGGGAATGAGTCAGTATCTTGGTACTGCTCTTTGTTTTAGTGAAACGCCTACTGTCTGAGGATCTCAAAATATTTCATAAAACAGCACTGACATGATGCTTAGAATGACACAGAGACATCTTTTGCTTGTGCATGTGTGTGTCACTACCATCACCAGACAGAGTATATCATAGGTAGAGGGAAGTTACATGAGGCTGAATAATAATTGTACAAGTCCTGTTGATATTAAAATCAAATTAAGTCTGTCTAATTAAGTATCCATGTAATTTAATACAGAACTCCAGCAGAAATAAGGGATTCCTACTGTAGATTAATAGTGAGCATCTCACTAGAGGAGGCTCCCATGTGATGCCCCACACATAGACATGGCCTCTAGTTTTTCCCAAATGCAGAGCAAACTTAAAAAGAAAGTAGAGAGAAAGGCAGAGAAAAATACAGGCAATTAAAAAGACCCATCCATGAAATAATATGAATGTTCTGGACATAGACAAGTAATCAGAGCTATCAACAGGGATCAGGCTAAAGACCAGATTCAGACACATCTAGCAGGAAGCGGGCCTGTGGGTAGACGAAGCCACAAAAAAGGAGGTAGCGTAGCTAAGCTTACTGTCTCCTTAACACAGAACAAAATGCTGGCAGGTGACAGTAAACACAAAGAGACAAGTAAATTTATAGACAAGTAATCAGACACATCTAGCAGGAAGCGGGCCTGTGGGTAGACGAAGCCACAAAAAAGGAGGTAGCGTAGCTAAGCTTACTGTCTCCTTAACACAGAACAAAATGCTGGCAGGTGACAGTAAACACAAAGAGATTGAAGAAGATGGCTCTCTGGAGAAAGGCCCTTGTCAGAACTTTTAGAACACAGGAAAAAGAAAGGCAGATTTTTGTTTTCTTGTTTTCAAGTCAATTTTGAAACTGAGTGTAGCTCTGTAGGGAAGAGAATTGTTCCCTGGGGGAATTAGGGAAGTTGTAGAGTTCAAACAGAATGAAGAACAGGGAAAAAATCGATATTTTTTCTCTAGAGGATTGCTTTCAGTAGTTGGTGCTCTCTAGAATCAAGGCAGAAATTAAGAAAACGTAAAGAAAAAACCACACACCCCCATCTAAATTCTTAACTATTGCAAAAAATTACAAAGGCTAAATCATTTGGTAGGGAGACTTATGGAGTTTTGGACTAAACTTGCTGTCTAATATTTCATGACAAATCTAGGGAACACAGAGGAATAGAAACTCCTTGAGGGGATGCTCCTTCTTTCCTTGCACCTTGCCTCATCATCCATCAGTTTGCTTATTTGGTCTCTGAACATTTCCTGTGCCCACAGGAAAATACTGCAAGGTCATGTAATCATCTGGTATCCTAATACCTGCATATTCTATCTAGCATAACAGGTCTGATTTAAGGCTGGATGGCATTTCCTGACCTTTAGAATGGAAGATGCTTTTATCCTAACCAGCGAGACCCCAATATAAATAATCCAGATATTAAAACCTGACCATTTAATACTTTCCCTTTAGACCTATTTCAATAGCTACATTTTCTTGCAGCAGCTGTCCAGGTGGCATTCTCCTACTCTCTGCACAGCACTGCAAAGTACAGAGCTTATAGCTCTGCCCTTAATTGGTAGTGGCATATGGAGAAGCACTGATGTTTCTGTAAAGTCTTGCATGCATAAGATCGCCATTGTCTTTAATGTCCAGGTCCTCTGAAATGGCAGGCATTTGCCTTTCATTCTCCCTCTCCTCCCTTCTTCATATCCCTCTCCCCAAATAAAATCTTCACATGAAAAAAAAAAAAATATCAGCTGGGAGCAGGTGGTTGTAAGCAAAGCAAATTTTATGTTTTCTGCTTCACTGGACTATCTCTTGCCCTGCAGTATGGGAGAAATCCCAGAATGTGCATGGGGACCCTGGGAGCTTCCATCAACCAGGCACGTTCTGAAGGACAGCAAGTTGCTGAGAGTACCAAGATGAAAACTTAGTGGGCTAACTGGAATTTAATGGGATATATTGCAACCCATGCTGGTTTAGTGCTGTTCTGAGGAGACAGCTCCAAAATCTCATTGAAGCAGCTTCTGCCATGACAATGATTCATTGTTGCTTTCTTTTGACACCAAAGGAGGAAATGAAACTGGAATAAGAAAATGGCATTATTCCTCAAGCTCTCCTCAATCTGTTTTACAACAAATCTTCAGTGTAGACAATCCTCCAGACCAATTTCTACAGCCACTCATTGCAAGGAACTGTAAGCAGACTCACAGATACAGAATTGCTTTAATGGAAATACTCATTCTGAAGTCCCCACCCATCTATATCCGTCTTCAGTGATCTACGCATCCTTAGTGACACGCAGGCTTTGTCTGAGTTGCCACACAGAGTCGCTATGGCCACTGTACCCCATTTGTACAGTACAGGACCTTACCATACTGAGCAGAATCTATAGGCTGCTGTTGAGTCTCTGGGGAAAGGTGCCAATATTTGGGAAAGGACTAAACCGCTTTTCATTCCCCTGCAGCATCAGCTCTCAGTTACAGCAGTGGCCAGGAGGAGATCTGCATGCTGGACCTTCTTATACCATTCCCACAGGCATGTTGCCTGCAGACGTGTCCTTGGAAGGGCCAGGAGGTGCAGCCAGGGCTGTCCTGTTGCTGGTGTCATGAGAGACTGTAACAGTGAGG
The DNA here is from genome assembly GCF_000687285.1 of Phaethon lepturus. Classification (NCBI taxonomy): domain Eukaryota; kingdom Metazoa; phylum Chordata; class Aves; order Phaethontiformes; family Phaethontidae; genus Phaethon; species Phaethon lepturus. Next base: position 18,533 of record NW_010522372.1, read on the forward strand.
AGGAGAGGGAAGGAAAAGACAAAATTTGGGATGGTCATTTAGTCCAGGGCAGGGAAGTTACCCTACATGACTGTAGGATGTGCATGATGACTCAGTTTCTGTTTAAGAAACAGTTTCTGTGGCCAAAGGCACACAGACTTGGAGAATTCAAGACAAACCCATGTCTAGGTCCCAACCTAGAAATGGGTTGGCTCCAAGCCCTAATGAAACAGGCACACTCTGTGCCATCCAACTGACTGCAGCACAACTCCAGGGCTTGACATCTGCATTCAGGCTTCTCTCCCCAAAATCCATTTGCTTTAGAAGGTGGGATGTTGGGGAGGAGGGAGAGGAGCCGTAAGAAACAAATGACTAACTGCAAGAGGCAGCAATTGGACTCAGCATGTTCTGCTAATACACACCTGATAAAAAGCATTTTTTTTCTCCTCACTGCAAGCAACCAGTTTTATTAACATTGAACGATAATGTGGAATGACTGTGGGGGGAAAAATGTTTAAAATAATAAAAAGAAACCCTGCAGGTGAGCAAGATTGATTTTAATAAAAGCAACAGAAGAAATATATCTCTGGGACATTTTCTCCCCCCTTTCTCTTTGGAGGGTAAGATGTGCCGAGTCTGGCGTTGTCAGTCTTAGCAGCAGGAGGCCGGTGACAGGTTGAGCAGTGTGGCTGACAGGACAAGTCAAATCTCCAAGAGAAGTAGTGCAGTGCAGAATGTCCAATATTACAGATTATCTGGGGGAGAAGGGATGCACCAGGGTTTTTCAAATATCATTACATGCAGCAAAAATAAACCCTGAAACAACAACAACCCACAAACAAATCAGAATGACAGCTCTGCAAAAAAGCAGCAATAACTGAACTCCATCAGATTACAATCATACTGAATTACAAAGAAAAATATCACTAGCAACAGACACGCACTGCCTCTCACACTCCTTGAAGGGGGCAGATAGAGTTGCAAAGGGCTCATATTCTTGTAAAAATACAAGTCTTGGTGCCTTAAGATTACACCCAGGCGGGAAGTGATGGATGCAGTCCAACATGATACCTTCTCAGCATTGCATTCTGCAGTGACCACGTAGCTCCCGCCCAGTGTTTAGCTGTCCAAGACTTCTCAGGTAATAGCAGTGTCACTCCCACAGTAACTACTCACTCAAGTAACAGCTACATGGATGTGTAGCACATTAGATTTTCACAGTATGTGACATTTTTGCTGGTACGGTGAAAAATCGTCACTTGTGCTTAAAACTTTGAAGTTGTTTCTCTGCAACATGTTGTGCTAAGCCTTTTTTTTTTTTTCTCCCACTTGTCTTCAGAAGCCATCTCCTCATGCCACTCACTCTTCAGGATGGTAGTGAACCGCCTGCTGAGCTATGAAGTCCTAATATTCAGAGGAATTCTTGTTGTAGTTTTTATCAGTGTTCTGCAGCAGCTTCTCTGATCTAACACACCTCTTGCTGGGAAAAGAGAACTTGAAGGCTTTCCCAACTTTGCATCTTGCAGGTTTGCCTGCCTTCTTAGGCTTTAATGGTCTTTGGGACTATTGCACACTGTCTGCACCAACTAGACGCTTTATCACAATCCCTATCACACAAGAACAAATCTGGGAAGCTTCTGTCGTCAAAAGAGAGTAAGTGGGGAAAGGACTCTTTGATATTGCAGCCTGTGAACATCCTATTTTTGAGAAATAAACATGAAGTGGCAGCATAGATCCCCATTCCAGAGGACAGCTACATGGCATCTAATCAGTCTAGTAGGCTGGCCATTGGGATAATGGGATCCCAAGGGCAGAGCTGGGTGAAAAGTGTTCAGTGTCAGTTTACTCACCACAAAAAAAAAAAGAAAAGGAAAAAAGGAAAAACAGGAGAGAGTGACAGAGACCAAGAAAAAGCGACAGCAGATTTGGGGTAGAAGAGGGAGATAAGTCCTATTTACAAATGTTGATCACATTTGGTGATTAGTCTCAGCCAAGAAAAATGAAGCAGGGTTTTTTGGTAAGATTTCAAAACAAATCTGGATTTCTGTTCTGAAATAGGATTTTTCTGTGGAAAAATAGAGCTAAATAAAAAGACAATGAGAAAGCTCTACCATCAACTAGCAAGTGGGCACACTTGGTGTCAGGCTGAATGTACTGTTTCAGTTCAACACCTTCTCTCCACCTCCCCTCTCCCCACTTTACTTTAAATGTCATAGATACAAGGTTCTGTTTTATTTTAAAAGACGTTTCTTCTATTCAATTGTATGAATAAATAAATAAATAAATAGATGAGCTGTTATGCACAAAGCTCTGCTGACGGGAGCTACAGCTGGGTCTGACAGAGTTGTTTCAAGTGTACCTCAAAGACCAGGGCTGAGTGCACTTCCAGGTAATCCAGGGGTGAATTTACCTGGGGAAGATGGGGGAAGAAGATCAGCAGAGGAAGGCAGGAAAGAGGTTGCATTTCCCAGCCTTGCCTCTCATGGGTGGCTGCCCAAGGCAGATAATCCACTGCCCCATGGTAGACTGTGTTCACAGACACAACTTCGTGAAGTCCCATGTGATACACCTGTAAGATGCCAACAATGTTGGTGGTCTGGTGAAAGCAGCTTTAACAGTGCTGGTTTATGGTTTTCTCTCTCAGCAGTAACTTTGAATTTATCAGAACAGGCTGTTCTACGTATATGGCTGACATTGCAATTTATTGTATCCCACACATTATACCCGAGCATATGTCCCCATGTGAAATGCTGTTTTACTCATTCAACATTCATGCGTGGATGATTTCTTGTGCCTGAAGTATTTAATCTAATGGGCACTTTTAGTATACACAACTACAGGCACTACGATTAAGGATTTAAAATACTAGACCAATATACAATATAAATGAAAATCTCTTTGGCACCCACAGATATAATACAGTATTTGGTCTTGCTGACCTTGAGTACAATTTCCATATACTCATAAAAAATTGATAGTGCTTCTCATTATCCATTCCCCTCTCTTCAGCCTGCCTGCCCTCCTCTCCCACATCACAGCCGCCACCTCGATTGCCCAGTCCTGTACATCAGCCTTATGGTCACCTCCGGAGGTCTCTGGGGGCAACTCCTTCAGGCTCTGCAAGGAGCCTGCTCTGCTCTGTAACCCTCAGGAGCGCATCAGGGAGCACACCTCTTCACTCTCAGTCAAGAAACCGACACGCACTGATTCCCAAACATGAGGTGCAAAGAAAGCTTTCCACAGCTCCATGTGTCTTTAAGTCGTCTGCAGCGCAGCACTAGGTGTCTCAGAAACCTGCCTCTCTGAGACACCCGTCAAGCAACAGCTCAGGCTCTAGCCATCCAGTTGTTCAGACATAGGCATAATAGTTCATTCCTAGTATTTGGGAGGGTTATTATTCTTGTTTTAAAAAAGGCTTTTCCATTCTATGATTGAATTAATAAGAGAAAAAGCTTTAATGGGGAATAATGTGTATCTAATTATTAATGTACTATAGAACTTAGCTTTTATATTGCAATTTATATTGCAATTACCTTCTTTGTGATATAAAGCAGAACAATACAGAGGAAGAACTTCTTTATTAATGCCTAATAGCATGGTAATTTAAAATATTCGAGTTTCTTTAATAAGGTGCTGTATGAAATGTTACCTAATTTGACAAGATTAATTATACAATTAATTTGAGACCAGTCTCAATTAAATTAGTAAAAATTCTTAAGAATACAGGAACTGAACATGAAGTGAGATACCTATTAAACAGGATATTAATTAGACAGAGATGAAATAATGCATGCTTTGTTAATACAAAGGGCATTGAGGAGTTGGTAAAGATGTATTATTTCATTACTTTAATAAAATAAAGGTAGTCCAGGCACAAAACAATTTCAGAGAATCCTTCAGAAGACTGTGTAATAGAAGTCAACATTAGTTCTACTGCAAGGACTGAGGGGCCTGATTCTCACCTCAGGCCAGATTTATTCCAAATCGTTTGATCCTGTAGCACTACTCCCGTGTTATTGCAGGATAAATTCACTTACAGTCCCAATGGGGCAGTGGGAGCAGGAAGTGGAGGTCAGTCTTGGATTAGAAAAAATGCTCCAGTTAAATTTGTATAAAAAGATGGGAAAAAATGGTGTACCACAACATTGTAAGTTCGTGAAATGAGACAGGGTAGCATTCAGGATGCTGGCAGGAGGGAACAGGGCACGTGGCAGGATCGTAACCACAGACTTCAGAATAATGGCCTTTGTTCAGAGACCTACTTGGAAGCATCCCATGGGAAATAGTCTCTGAGAGAAGAGGGGTACAGGAGAGCTGATTGATTTTCAAGGATCACCTCCTCCAAGATCTAGAATGGTCCAACCTGCCTTGCCAAGCAAAGGTGGTAGGAGGCCTTACATGGATGAGCAAGGAGCTCCTGGCAAAAATCTAACATAAAAAGAAAGTGTACAAGACATGGAAAACAGGGGTCAGGCAACCCAGGAGGAATGTAGACACTGACTGGGTGTGCAGGGATGAGGTTAGGAAAGCTGCAGCCCACTGGGAGATGAACCTGGCAAAGGACATGAAGGGCAAAATGAAGAGCTGCTACAGGTACAATGGCTGCAAAAGGAAGACTAAGGAAAACGTGGGCCTGCTGCTGAATGGGAATGGGGACCTTTACAAAAAGCCATGGAGAAGACCAAGCTCACCATGACTTCTTCACCTCTGTTTTTACTGGTAAGACCAGCCTTCAGTATCCCAGGCACCAGAGACCAGGAGGAAGGTCTGGAGCGAGGAAACCTTACCCTTTGTGAAGGAGGTAGGGCATAGACTAGACCCTGGGACCTGATGGGGGGAACCCACTGAGGAAGCTGGCCAGTGTCATTGTGAAGCCAGTCTCAATTGTCTTTGAAACACCATGTCACCTGATCAGGAGAGGTTTCCATCCTAAGTTTAAAGGCAACAGTGGGTGCTAACTTTTCCAAAGGATGGACTACTTTTCTTCCTTCCATTCTGTGATGGCACGTCTGGTATATCTCAGATGTGGTTTCAAGAATTATTGCTGAGTCAGAGATCCTGTGTGGTCATCTGTTCCCATGTCACACATATGTGAGCATGGTTTATCATGTGATCTAGAAAGCAAAAATCTTACACCAGCTGCAGATTCTTCCCAATTCCCCATATCAGTTTTGACACCACGTTCTTTTTGTCACATGAACACACATATTTGGGGTCAAATATTCTCCTCATATGATTGGTCTTTTTAACTCAGGCAGTGAAAAGTTCCCCACAAAGACAGAACAGCTCATTTTTCCTTGTGAAGCAAATCTTTTTAACCCTACAAGCATCTGAATTTTAAAAACAAATCTGCTCTGTCATCTACATAGAAAGTTAGATAAATAGGTCCCCTCACAGCTTCCATTTTATTAATTGCAACAAAGCTCTTGTAAGACAGAGAAGCTCTGTTAAATACTTCTTCTTTTCAGGGAAACTGACTTCATATAACCTGCCTAAGGTCAGAGAAGAAATCTGCAACTTTACTTGAACTCAGCCTTGCTGAGTGCTAGGCTATCATCCATAACTAGAGAGTTGTTCCTCTACTATCCACCAGTTCATGCTTCCATCATGTTCAGCTCTTAAGAACACTAAAGTCTCTGGCAAAATAATTTTAGAGCACTATATAGTATGAATATAATCAAAATTTGTACCCATCAAGAGTGGGATCTCTCTCAGCTAGCTTCAGACTTCCACAATATGGACATCAACATTCAAGCTAGTCACCCTGTGATCCCTTTGTACCTAAAGGAGAAAGGCAGACTCTGATAGATGTAAATCACCTGATGTAGTTTAGATATCTGTTTTAGGAGGTCTTGTTTCATATTCCGAAAGTGTCTATATTTGTGTAGAAAGGGAGCCTAGCATGACTAGCTCAGACGAATTTCATCCCAAGGATCTCAGATAAAATTTGTTAGTTCATTTCACCTGGGAAGTAGAATACATGATACCACTGATATGACCAATGAGAACAAAATCTCCAATTGCAAATGTCAGATATTTGGAAGTTATCCACAGAGTGAGCTTTAGTGACATATTCTTCAAATAAACTGCAAAAGCAAATAAAATCACAACAGACATTCCAAGAACAGGAAGAATCTTAATTATTAGATAGCTTCTTCCTGTGAACTCCTACCTTCTTTTTGTTTCAAACCCAGTCAGACAACATGAGTTTAGGTATTTGAATCCAACCAAGACAGTATTAGTTTGTACTAACACTATTATTATGTACATTTTGTATATTAGTACATATTATTGTCATAGACCCTCCTCTGCTATGACAAGCTAGTCATCACTGCTTTGAAGATATTTTAAGGAATTGCTGTGTATGTGCTGAATGATTTAACTATATGAGTTAGGGTTAGACTGCGTTACACAATTAGACAAATTTAAGGAGAGTTGAAATTCTCGGGGTTTCAAGTTTACCTCAAATTTCTCATTTGTACCAGCGTGAATGTAAAGTGTCTTCTCTGAAGCATGTATTTAATTAGCAGAAACATGCAGTTTTGTGATCTTAGAATGAAACATAATGAGTCTCTCTGCTTACTCGTCCAGACTGAGCCCTTATGACACATAAGATGCATTCAGACTATTGCATTCCAGTCTTAAAAGCAATGAGAACTTAATTTTGAAAATGAGACTTGTTCTGGTTCTTACCAAAGCAGTTTTGCTGCTACGCGATTTGCTGTAGTGGTTTGATAGATAGTCCATCATCACAGCTTCAGCCTTTCTAATGTGACACCTAGCAAATCCAGTGAAAATATGGGGAAGACAGCCTTTTTCTTTTGCATGGTATGCTGGCAATTCCCATTCCTGTTAGTGTCTGCTGAGTGCCCAGATATAAATGTCAGCTGAGCATGGTGCTCCTAAGAAGTGTCTTCAAAACCGTACAAGGTATTCTGCAAAGCTCCATCTCTTTGATCTGACTACAAGAAACCTTGAGTAGATGATTGAAGAGAGTATGGCTAGAGGCAGACATTCAAACCAATTGTTCTGCTGCATCAGAACAAGGGTAGAAGGGATGACACATTTGAAGGGTCCATTTTGAAAAGGCATATCTCAACATTTCAACAACAGAGGGTAAGAATCCAAGTTTTTCTAGCTTCCTAAAGCAGTTATATCTACCCATGCCACGCCAAAAGAAAGCCGCAAAAGTGCGGGCAAAGAAAGGGTGCATTTATTACACTCCACAACTTTCCAGGAACTTGTGCTCCTTCATCATCTTTATCCTGTTCTGTAGGCCAGACTTTGCACAAAAACATCGGTTTGTTGTTTGAGTTGAAATGTCAAATCTGTGGCTGTCACAAATTTCTCATATGCCAATGACAGCCACAGGCTCTGCTTACTCTGCTCTTGTGCAAAACACTTTACTGGACCCTTCCACTCACTGGAATGAAGGTGTGGGGCAAAGCAGAAAGTTGGCGTTCCCAGACCCACACCAACAGAACAAGAGAAAAACAAGAAGTTTGTTTCAATGTCATCAGTCAGAGGTGAGGGCAGTTCTAAACTAAATGAGCCCTTGCCAGGCATAGCCAAGCCATGGGAATGTGTTTCAAAGTAACCCACTGAAGTAACAGCGCTCTCAGCCCTCCTCGCACATCAGTGTCTTTCAGTTTTCATGCAGTAACTTTCCCCCTCCATGAAAGCCCTGCTTATTCACCTTCCCCCAATTCAGTAAAGATCAAGTGGCCACAGTTCCACCCCAAAAGCTGTGATCTACTCATTCCTATGTTTCTACAAGTAACCTTTAACCTTAGATTTTGCTCAAACCGCTGTCACTTCAGAGAAATGTGTGAGAGGAACCAGACTGTATCCCCGACTACAGTCTATGGAGTATAGTAAATACCACTGCAGAACTCATCTTCCTGCTCTGACATGTAGTTAATGAAGTGCAGGCCAAAATCTTGCAGTAAGTTGCTTTATAAATATCCTGTACTACTTCATTTCAAAACAGAGATTTTGCTTGCTGGAAAAACTTCCACTTGGGAATCTGTTGCCAGTCAGCCTAGCAACATGCCCCTCAATCTGAAGCATGTGCTGGTCTCCAAAGGCAGCATTTTGGGACTGTCTGTCAAAACAATAGCATCCCATTCAAGAGACAAAGTGTTAAAGTCATCTCCTGGCTTCTACAGAGTTATGTTCAAGCTAGGACTTTTCTTTTAATGAAGCTTGCTGATCAAAGTTATCAAGTCAGGTAGTCAATAGCACTGAACCCTTTTATCAGCTCTTCTTGGTAATTATAAATTATTTGTCATTAGACAGTATGCTAATTCATAGACTCCTACAAAGAGCTTAATCAATTGAGCGCATTTTATTATTTTCTAGTCTAAACATCATGGACTCATCATATAAAGTATCCTATAACACTAAATTATTCTAGATAGTTAAACGGATGTTAAACCAATCAGAAATTTTATTTGAATCTATTAGTCTTCCTGCATTATTTAGCCAGCACAGCAAGAACAACAGAAACAAAATACACCCAAGAGCAGAAGTGCAAAATGAGGAAGGAATGAGGCTCTGAAGTTACCATATAGAAAAATGAGACAAAATGTGTACTTAACTTTCAGGAGGGAGAGGGCAGGAAAGGTGCAACAGGCAGATCTGTACTATGCGTTCTCCTCTGAGTCACATTATTGCCAATTAGGACCTGCACAGGCCTGTTCACTCCGAGGAACACTTCTGTGCCTGAGGCTGGTTTCCCCAAATCAAGAGCTTTCTAGTTATTGTCTTGCAGTTTCAGGAACAGAGCCAACAAAGGTACCTAACACCTGTCCAAAGGCAGGCATTTGAATTCAGACATCTGATCCTGAACATGCTGTCCAACTTTCACCTAGCTCCTCCCTTCCCTTCCCTTCCCTTCCCTTC
>NW_010522373.1:0-18502 GCF_000687285.1 Phaethon lepturus
TAATGGTTTTAAACTGAAAAAGGGTAGATTTCGACTACATCGAAGGAAGACATTTTTGGCCACGAGAGTGGTGAAACACTGGCACAGGTTGCTCAGAGAGTTTGCAGATGCCCCATCCCTGGAAACGTTCCAGGTCAGGTGTGATGGGGCTCTGAGCCACCTGATCTAGTTGAAGATGTCCCTGCTCATTACAGGAGGGTTGGACTAGATGACCTTATAAGGTCCCTTCCAACCCAAACTATTCTATGAGAAGGGTTCTTCACAGCAACAGTTGTGATAGCATGAATCCTCACAATATTAACCAAAAATTACTTAAGATTTCCTATAAACCACATAGGTATATGCCACCTAAAGCACGTGCTTTGCCTGTCTGAATCACATCACCATTTAATTTCCAATACTTATTCATGTAAAACATTTTCAGATGTTTTCAGAATGTACGGCACACACATTTAGAAACTTATGAAGAGTTTTGCTTTCCACATGTCAAAAAGGATATAAAAGATCTGAAAATGTCCAACACGAAGAAACTGCTGTATTATCAGCAGCAATTAAAGAAATTGGGATACTTCAGCCTCAAAAAAAAATTATTAAGGGGGTATGATACATACTGCCATTACAAGTGGCATAGTGAAGATGAACAGTGAATGATTTTTCGAAGTCTTCCATAAGAAAAATTATGATGAAAGAAACTGTTTGATAGTAAGCTTCAAAACAAAGGGAGGAACTTCCTTACACACCACACAGTAATGCTGTGGAATTCGCTGTCACCTAACATCCTAGATGCTAAAAGCTAACATTAATTCAAAAAGTGTTTAGAGATCTTAATATGAGAAAAATAAACCTCAAAAATATCAGGTTTCAACACAAACTATCATGTTTGCCTTCGAAATCCCCTGAACCAGAAATCGCTGGAGGCTGGGTGACTGTATCATGATCTGCTTATCCTGTTTTAACATGTATCCACAGGCATTTGATATCCACTGTTGTTGAAAACAAAACAGTGACCTAACTAGACTTTTGGTACACTGTTATATTTTCACAGAAAGCACAGAGGAACAAAAGCTTAAAAAAAAGTGTTCAAAGAAAAGGAGGTATAAACTGATTAGTTGTGAACATGCCATATCTATATATATGTATTTATTTAATTTTATAATTACATATATATGAACAATAGTTTTCTATTTCTGCACAGGTCGAATATTTCATGAAAGTAAGTAGCAAGCTCTATCTCTGGTGCCTTGAGAATTAACACATAGTCAGTTCCTCTTTATTACAGCCCTCAAATCAATAATTTGGGAAATAATTGCTTTACAAAACAAAAGAAGCAATAGCAGCTGACATTATCAGCAGAATTCAGTAAGCATACATTATAGAAAAAGCTGATTAGATAATTAGATGCAGTCCAAAATCCAAGAAAAGATGATCAAGTCTATGAATAGAGACTGAGATGTATACATGACACAAAACTAAATCAAACAGGAATATTTAAAATATGTAAAATATTTAAAATATTATTAATATTTACCCTTCCTAAATAGAATGCACATAATGTTAATTTTTCTACCTATGCGTTTTCCTGTAGGCTCAGAAAAAAAGATCTTACAGACAGATTCATTCTTAGATATGAAGCAAATATCTTACATGCGCACACAAAAATAAAATGTAACTGAGTATTTGCAAGATTCCCTGAAAGAAAACAAAGAAACCTTGGACAAAATTCCTACACAGGTAAAACTCTTATTGACATTTTTACTCAATCTAGCACTTTCCATCAGCCCTGTCATTATAACCAATATGGAATCAAGATGACAACCTCTCTCACCAATACAGATTTCACTGATGCCAGAACAGAACTGTGCATGTAGCTAACTCCTGCAAGTAATCGCAACTATACAGTAACTATTGTTCTGTATGAATGGAATATAAATACCAGTTCCAGATACAGCATCTTAGCTTACAGGGTATGTGTTGGTAAGGCAGTTAAGTGTCTTACTATGGAATAAAAAATTAACTTTCAGTACCTTTCTCTAAATGGTATGCAGACATTTTAGATGTGATACTTCACAGATCCTGTGTAGCCCTTGCATGCTGAAGGCTACATAAAAAGTTTATTTACCCATGACCTGGCTCTTAATCTCCAGGTGCATAACTGGGCTATGGAGCAAAATTTTTATTTTATTGTATGAAATAGCAAAACAAGTAGAAAGACTTTACCACTTAGAAAAGTAACCTTCTAGCATCGTCTGTCACATGTGGCAAAAGCACAGGACAGCAACACTTTTTATAATGTTCCCTACTTTCGAGAACACAAGGTGAATCTCTTGACCTAATTTGTCAAACACTCACTACAAACAGTTCATGTTCACAGAGATCATAAGTTGACAAAACAGAATTTAGTTTGCACAGTGCACTTCTTCGTAACTACAGTGTGAAATTTCTCTTACACAAATGCATAATAATATTCCATTATGTTTAACAATCTTACTACTGAGATGGTATCTCACAAGCAAATTAGTCTGCCATAATCCCAAGGAGCTCCTCTTGTTGGCAGTACAACCTAAAACACAGCACGTGAGCCTTATTAGTAAGCTGGCAGAGTGCCATATTCCCTCTTCACTGTTCCTAAGTAAATTAAAACTCCAGGACTGATTTATAATCAGACTACATCCTTCAAAGTAGGACAAGGGACTCTGACCAGAAATTCTCTTTTTTCTAAAGAAAGGCCTCTTTCTATAGCAGCACAAGGCATGCACACGATTCACTGATAGAAGTGACCTGCAGAAAGGTCTCAATGCTCTTAAGCAAGAGCAATTAACAAAACCAAACTAAAGCCAGCCTACAAAAAAATGAACATTCTATAAAACTCATATTTAATTTGGATATTTCATACATGTGTTTGTATATACACACATATACATACAGATACCATCCCCGCCCCATGAATTGTATAAGAAATACCCATAATATTTACAAATATTGACCTGGAGTTATTGAACCTGAGATCAACCAGCACATTCCTTTGAAAACAGAATAGGAGATCTTATTTCAAAGGCAAGCTCTTTTCTACAAACACAACACTAGAGGAACTTATTGTGAAACATCTGAGAGGCTTGACACTGCCTTTAAGTCTTTGACATGGTTACCACAAGGCCTTTGGGCTCCATGTCAAACCAGGAACTACTTTAGCAGTTTCAGAGCAGAGATTTGTTTAAATCTGAACTTGCAGCTAGAAACAAGTAGCATGAAAACTACACCACTGTCTTTTCATCAACTTTGAAATCAAAATAGTACTGGTCAAGCAGGCTATCCTCAGAATTTCATAGAATTTCAGTTTATCTCAGAATCCCTCACTCCTCAATAGGATTATACTGCCTAATAACTGGAAAACCATCATAATGTAACGGCACCAGTATGATTTTATGCCTATACCACTAACAGTATGCCAATTCACGCATCCCTTTCCCGCATCATGTCATCACAGTATCTAAGGACATCTGAAGGCAGTAAAGTAACAGGTATGAGTCTAAAAAATTTGTGGCAATTATTTCATTTTAAATGAAATCAAATTATTCCTAATTCCTATGTTATGGCAATATAAAGTTACTTCTCCCAAAGCACTCCTGAAAGTAAAGTATTCTGAAACCCAGATGAAAGTAACATGGTTAAAATGCAAGCAGGGAACTGTCTGATTAATAGATTCATATAATAAGATTCATATTTCCCCTGGGAATAGGGATCAGTAACCCAAAAGTATCATTTGCAGCTTTTACTATTCAAAAAATTTAACTTTATCTCTCAGACACAGATGTATTATTTAACAGATGTATAATATATATGACAAAATGTATGTACCTACAACAAATGAAAAGATTAAAGCTGAATTTTTTTTTTTATATTGCTATAGCTCAGAAATTTTAGGCAGTTATCTACACCAATGTAATCTCTTACCTATTCACACACATGTAATTAAATTCATAAATAAAAATACTTTTGTGGTATAGAATCAGTCTGGCGCCTGACACAACCTCACAATCTTTGTCATCTTTTCCAATCTTACAAACTACAGCTTCATGGTAAACTAAAAGCTGCACCAAGAACACAACAGGCACAAAACTCAATCTGCTGGTTTAGAATTAAGTAAAAAATTTTGGAGGCTAACTTTGTACCAGCTGGCTTTATCCTGTATCAGGTGTCACTTCTCCTCCCAGAGCTAAAACAAAACCTTTAAGCTGGCTTAAACTCCCTGTCATATGTTCTCCCTAATTTGACAGAAATTTGGTAGTATTTCAGTACCTGATCCAGATAAAATTTAATGTCCCTGCCCATAGCAGGGGTATTGGACTAGATGATCTTTAAGGTCCCTTCCAACCCAAACCATTCTATGATTCATTCTGTAATTCTGTTATATCATATGGTGACCTGCTGCAGTACAGATGATAAACATATAAAGGTAATGAATTGGCAACTCCTGACGCATCCCTGTAAAAGTCAAAATGTCTGATCACAAAAGATGGCTGCAAAGTTCACCACAGAAAAAGGCCTTGCCTCATCCTCACACCCAGCACATCTCATTTCCATATGCTTGATACTAATCAAATAGAGAAAAGGACAAAGAGTAATTCTCAGGGGCGGGGAGCGGGGAGAAAAAACAAGAAGCACACCACATTAAAGGAAAGACAGAGCAACAACTGGGCAACAACAGCATGTTATCAGCATGATGTATTACAGTACTTACCGTCACCAACCTCAAAGTCCTTGAATGCAAGTTCTGAACCTGAGTCATCAAGCAGGATTTCACCATTTAAGGTGAACATCATAGTGTGCTCATTCATATCAACCATACATCCAACAACATCTCCTGCCAACCAAGAGCGGCCAAAATGCTCGTTACCTTGATGCCACCGCTGTGCCTGAAATGGATTTAAAAGATTTTCAAAGAGTAATAGTGACAATATATGCGTTTTTCTCTCCTTTAGTGCTACAACTAATAATTATCCCACTCAATAAAGACAGCACTAAAATTAACACTTTCACAGCGTATCATTCCAAAACAATGCCTGTGAGTACTCCAAGCTGACTTTGAAAATGGAAATCCAACAATTAACTTCCTGCAAGCACCCCTCACATCAGTACTGTAAAATGTTGCTAAGTGAGCTGACAGGAAGAATTGCTATTTCAACATTTTAGAAACAAGTAAGTATATGGCTTATTTTTCTGCAGAAGCTCCATGAAAATACTTGTAATGAAAATAATATGCTATCAGTTACAACTTGAAATAGCTGCTTCACAAACTTTTAAGCAATTGCTTTTATTTAATCTAGTAGCCTATAAATTCATTGCTTCCAAACAAACTTTATTGTTTCCTTAAGTATAATTCTAAAAATGTTGTGTACAAAATAAATTAAACTTCCTGTCATACCAGATTTTGGAAGGAACAGAATTGTCTGTGGATAGGACAAGCACTCTGAGCTTCTGATAGGTTCCAGAGGGCACGATTCATGATTTGTATGACTGACCTTCAAGTCAAAGACTGCAAAGTCTTTAGATGGGGTTTTGGATTGGAATTCAAATAAATTAACAGCTATTAAGAATGACTGTAACATGCATAAAATAAAGCAGTGTTAATAACAAATAGGTTCCCTATCCATATATTCCATCACAACTAGATTTTTATCCTCTGTATCCATCCTGAAAACCCTACAAAACAAATCAGCCTTTCTATGCATCCTGAAGGTCAAAAGCTTTTCCCCAACCAAGGGGAGAACCCATCAAAATCAAAGACAATAAAATATCTTTGTGGATTGAGTCCTAAAGGTCAAAACCTAAGATTCAGAAGGCAAACTACTACACAGCTATTCTAGTAAAGACAGAGGACTTGAATAGTTTACTTAAGCCAACCAGATATGTTACAAAAACAACTTTTCAGTTGTCTTTTTAAGGCATCTTCCTATGTAATACAAGACTGGGAAAAAAATTAAATTCTAAAACCATGAATAAAATACATCTTGAGAGCTTGACCTCACCAGGAACAACCAGGAATATGTTGAGTTCTGTTACATATTGTAATAGTAATAAAGAAAATTAATTCCAATATCAGATACAAGAAACATTTTGACATGAGTCATCAGCAACTTTAATAGCAATTATAGTTTGGGTACCAGTTGCACTTGTCTTCATACTCAAAATAAAAAGTTTTAATGAGTCATTTCATCTATTCTGAAGAAAATCAGTAACATACAAAAATAGTTTGTTTTCCTATATATTTTTACTACTAGATTTCAATCTATCATTGTCTCATGCAGAGTTAAATTTGAGCAAAAAATACCAGTTCTATCATACTTCATTTACTCTAAACTGTAAGGATTTCTGTGAAAACGTACTCTTAGTAACTTTTACTTTCCTATTAAAAACTTGTATCAAAGTTTGCCTCAAATACGTACTGCTAATAATCTTAACTATATTTATTCCCTAATGGCACTTCTTATAGAGAGAACAGCAGAGTAAAAATTTAAAGAAATGATTCATAGTTAATTAGAGCTCTGCCAATGTTTTTATCTTGAGTAAGTCACTTAGATTTTCAATGCTTTATATATACTATACAAATACTGTGAAGTTGTGAAAAAAAATTCTAGAAAGGCCAAACCCTGCTACTTAATTTTTCAGATGACATTGATTCTCCTTATTCCATCTAGGCTCTCAAAGAGAGAGAGAAATAATTTCATAAAACACAAACGAAAGAAGAGAAGGCAATTAAGTTGAGGCCATGACTCGTGGAATAAGACGCAAAATCAAAAGTTTTGCAATCACTCATATTATTACAGATAAACATACGAACCTTAAAGCCATCAAAAACAAAAGCTTCTTCATCTGAGCCAAGTTCCTGATCTGGCAGACAACCTGGCCTGGTCCAACCAACTCTCATGTCTCCTGCAGTTACTGCCTCAAACTCAAAGTACCACTTCCCAGTCTTCACTGCGTAAGTCTTTTCTGTGCGGAAGATCCTGAATCTTTCCATTATCCCACTGCACACATCCAGTCTCATTGCTGTAAGATTTAAAAAACAGAAAGTGAAGGAAAAAACCCAATGCAGAAAGTACTGTATTCAACTATTAACAAAATGAAGGCAGTGAAAACAAAAGGCATAGGAATCCATTTGAGCATAGGCATGCAAAGAAGAAAGTGCCTGCAGAACAGTCTTAACCCATACTGGGGAGTCAGCATGCTTGTGTATGTGTCACTCTCTGAAGTGACTCTACACTAATTCATCCAGCATGAGGCGGGGTGGGTAGGGAGAATTTAGAAGTCTGAGTGCAGTTACAAGGCTACGATCCTCACTGGCATCACAGAAACATGGTGGGATAACTCGCATGACTGGAGTACTGTGATGGATGGACACATGTTTTAGGAAGGACGTGCTGAGGTGGTTATGAGGAAGAGTTGCCCTTTATGGGAGAGAGCAGCTGGAATGCATGGAGAACTGCTTTGGCATGTTTCAGGAGCCAGTTCAGAACTTAGATGTCAAGATATGCAGGCAGACCAATACGGGTGCTGTAGTGGAGTACCCCAGGGGTATTGGGGTCTACAAGGGTATTGGAGCCAATACTGTTTAACATCTTCATTTATCGGGTTTGCATTGCAAGGTTTTGGTAGCCTGAGGGGCTGCAAGGGTCACTTCTATGAGAAGCTGCTAGAAGCTTCCCCTATGCCTGATAGGGCCAATGCCTGCCAACTCCAAGACAGGACCACCACTGGCCAATGCTGAGCCCATCAGCGACAGTGGTAGCACCTCTGGGAAAACATATTTAAGAAGATTAAAAAAAAACACCTGCACAAGAGAAACTACAGCTGGAGAAAGGAGCGAGAATATGTGAGAGGAACAACCCTGAAGACACCAAAGTCAGTGAAGGAGGGGGGGAGGTGCTCCAGGCACTGGAGCAGAGATTCCCCTGCAGCCAGTGGTGAAAACCATGGGTGAGGCAGGCTGTCACCCTGCAGCCCATGGAACTCCACGCTGAAGCAGATATCCACCTGCAGCCCATGGAGGACCCCATACCAGAGCAGGTGGATGTGCTGAAAGGAAGCTGTGAACCTGTGGGAAGCCCGTGCTGTAGCAGGCTCCTGGCAGGTCCTGCAGACCCACGAAGAGAGGAGACCACGCTGGAGCAGGTTTGCGGGCTGGACTTGTGACCCCATGGGGGACCCGTGCTGGAGCAGTCTGTTCCTGAAGGACTGCATCTTGTGGAAGGGACCCAGGCTGGAGCAGTTCGTGAAGAACTGCAGCCTGTGGGAAGGACACACGTTGGAGAAGTTCGTGGAGGACTGTCTCCGGTGGGAGGGACCCCATACTGGAGCACGGGAAGAGTGTGAGAAGTCCTTGCCTTCAGGATGAAGAAGCAGCAGAAGCATCTGGTGAACTGACTACAATCCCCATTCCCCATCCCCCTGTGTCACTCAGCAGGAGGAGGTAGAGAAATAGGGAGTGAAGTTGAGCCCGGGAAGAAGGGAGGAAGAAGGTGGGGGAAAGGTGCTTTAAGATTTGGCTTTAGTTCTCATTACCCTATTCTGATTTGAATTCTGTTCTTGAGTTTGTTATAAGCTCAAGTGTCTCCACTTACCTGTCTGTTTGTTAGACCATGTTAAGAACCTCTCCCTACATCAAGGTCCACATTTCCAGTATTGTTTGGAATAGTCTATAAAATCACGTCCCTCAGAACTTATTGTCACTTCTCATGCCACCAAATGCCCAACTTCAGTTGCGTCAGGCTCATTAAGTTTCCTGTAAGCAATTCTGAACTCTCTGCCACATAATACTTTATCACTAAAATTTTCTCTTTGATGGTCTACACAATTAATGCCTTAAAAACACTTTTGAAGACCCTCAGTACCTCAACTATACAGGAGATGAACCACCACAAAACATGGGAACTGAGAATTTGTTGTCTTTTTAGATTCTAAGTAACTTAATGCTTTCTAGATTCTAAGCAACCCCAAAAATACAGCTGCTGTGGCAAACCAGTAAGTAGTAATAATAATAATAAAGCATAAAAAATGATGCTATAGAGCTTTGTAAATCAATGTTTACAATAAAATTAATGAATGCAAATGCAGAACACCACTAGAGGGCTCCGAATCCTGTAATAACAGTATGGATTGAATTTTAGCTGATGAAATGTAATCTCTATGACATGTTTTATGCATCTCAAAAACTTGAGAGACTCATAACTGTAAAGTCTAAATCCCCAAAATGAATATAAAGATCTTTTGCTGAACACAATTTCAGTCTTAGTTTAAGAAAGGCCAGTTTGTGGGACACTGTACTGCACATCCTTTCCTCTGGGAATTTTGCAACAGGATTAATGACACCTTTCAGATGCAAGGATCGCAATTGTGTTCTTTACATTTCATTAGTAACTCCATGCACAGAACTAGCTCAAGTATCTCTGCACCATAAGGGAAAAAAAAAAAAAATTCCAGCAGTTCATTCCCAAGAAAAGGCAGGTGTACATGGTTCTCAGTGTTATAAATGAGGAAAGGGGTTAATATTGTTCAGTGGGATTTGGACGAGATTGTGGAAAATGAGCACGCTCTGACTCCCTCGTACCCTACACCACTAGGCCTTTATCTTCAGAAGAGGCAAAAGCCTCCCATACCAGCCAACCCACCTTCTCAGAACCAAGCAGAAGCCATGCTCACGCTCTCTCCATGCAGCATCTCCTTCCCACAGTGGGAGAGGAAGAAATTACAACATTATGCAGCAGTCCTAAACTCTCCAGACTAGGTATAGGCAGATTTAACAGTGAGGCCATGGCATTTTGCCACCGACACAATCTACTCCACTAGAAAACATTGTTTTGCCCATTCAGCAATCCAGCCTTGTTACATACTCATGGTATTAGTGATGCCTCATATTTAAAAGTGTAATTTAATAGCAGCCTCTCTTAAAAGTTGAGGATCAGAGCATGTATGTGCTTTAGAAAAGAAATTGAAAATGGCAGTTCCCTGTATACATTTTGGGTACAAGTTAGATCTTCTGCAGAAATGCTTTACTGAAGGTCTATGGCCTAAACAGGTCCAAATTTAACAATACCATCACTATATAAAGCAGAAAAAATCATCATTTATTAATCAATATATTGATAAGGTTTAGACACATTTCACAAATTTTCCATACTTTGCTAAGATTATAAGGATGTAAGTTTCATTTTTGATTTAATTATTCCATATTTCCACATTACCAAGTGAACTTCTAGAATATGGGTTATGTCTATTCTGTTACCATTTCCTTTCTGTATGTGCAGTTAGTGTTCCAGAATGACAGTACAGTACCAAGTACATCCCTCTCTTGTGTTCAGTCTTTACAACTTGACCTCAGAATGACAGAAAACTGTTGGTTTAAAAGCCAAAATCTGTAAGAAAATTTATTTTATTTGTACATCGTTTCTTGACTTCTTTAACTTTCTTAACATTTTATATTCCCTAGTTACTGAGGTAAATGTTGTGTACTGTTTCTTTTAAAATTCTTTATTAATATTTATATAGTTCTCCATTTTTCCTGTTTAGAATGTCTCAAACTTAAAACTATATGTGCTGAAAATACTGCCTGCAGTAGCAATAAAATATTCAATCTGGCAATGATGCAAATTCAAAGAAAACAGTTGTAAGAAGTGAGTTAAAATTTATTCAACTTCAAAGATCTGAGAAAGTCTAGGAAGCTGAAATGCTTGAACAGACAATCTAATTGAAGACTTTCAGTTTGACTTTCAGAGACATTTGGTTTGCAGGCATTTGTCTTCAAAAATTTCACCGTGCAGCTTTAAGTGCTTAAATAAAAGATTGTACATAAATTGTAGAATTCTTCATTATTTAGAGTTAAAATTGTAGGAATATAAAATTCACATATCCTGTCTTTACATAGTATCTTTTTCTTAGCAATTTTGCTATTCTGTCTTGAAATAACAAATAAAGTTATAATTAAAAACTTAATTGAAAACTTGATTTTAGGTTAGGGAACTTCAGGTATTTATGCAGATATTTAAAATGTAACCATATATTTTATTCCCTGGCATAAGACCATATATTGAGCAAGATGAGAAACATGTTTTCCTGATTTTCTGTATTTTAGGGTTGTGTCTTGTAGCATTCATGATGCTGATTTAAATTGCTCAAGCTTTTAATTTTTATTCATTTGAACTATCAAATCCACAAAATGAACAGTAAAAGGAAGTGTATGAAATACAGAGAAATTGTAGCAGTGGTTCAAAAATGTAAAAATGTTTCATTTTTTTAAATTTTTCATTTGAGGCCCCAAGACAAGAAAAGAAAACAATACGGAAAGTAAGATCAAAGTGAAATATAAACAACAGAAGATGGAGAAAAACACCTACTAACTTTGGAGACACTGTACTTGTTCAGCTTGTTTTATATAGCAACAAATCCAGTAGTGGAGTAGAATATTATGGGGTTTTTTTGAGAACAAAACAACAAAATTAATTACCATGATCTTGATCAGGAGCTTCCAGGTTGTAACCATAGCCTAGAAGGGTGCGGACAGCTTCCCGAAGACTGTCTTTGTTCGACTTCTTTGTCCGATCATCCAAAAGCGCATAAGGTACAAGGCGAGGATTTCGTCGATTTTTCACATCCTGCGTAAGTATGAAAAATCGACTCAATTTCAGAAACTGTGCTTTGTCTTACAGAAAAGATTGTGCTATAGCAGGAGTATAAAAATTACTTTTTATACCAATTGAAATCATGGAACTGCAAATACAGCAAGGAGTCTTAAGTAAGTTACAGTAGTCTAGAAACTAGTTCCAACACTGAATTTACCAAAAAAGCAAGTAATACGCAAATAAACAAAACTGCACGGCTTATACCTGTTTTCATTTTCCATCAAATTTACTTAACAGGATAACAATACAAACAACAAGAACAAGGATAAATGCAAAGACTTCGACCGAAAAGTCAAAGAGGTTATATTTTGTACACTATTTATGAAGCAGCTACCATAACAAGAAGCTAGTAGATAAGTAAAGCACAGACACATTACTGTACCAAATATATAGAGTCTTACAAGATATATGAAAAACCCAAAGGAGAAATGATACAAACAAAAGAACAAAACACTACTAATAAAAATATTAATAAATACAAGCAATATTAATTAAAATTAAAATAGATAATAAATCCATGCCTTATTACGTCAAATACTTAAAACATGTATTTTTCCAAAATAAATGGTCTTGTAAGAATATGGTTAATTTGCTTAATGTGTATAAGTTTGGTATTAAGTGATTTAACGTAACCTTTCCTCCAGCTGAATGTAATGTATTGGTAAAGTTTAATCTTTGTATTTTTGGTTTAGTAACACAATGTTGATTAGGTTTTCCTCTAGTGCAAAATTATCTTATTTGAAAGTATTTTTCAACTGGATTATTTATATGGCTAACATAATTTTTAGTTACTAATAGAATTGTTTTCTTATCTACATTTTCTTCTCAAATCCTGTCAGCATTTATTGGCAGTGAGAGAATCCATACAAAGAACTCTCCATGTTCCTCCTAATATCTTATTTAAAAAATAAAATAAAATTAAAGACTGGATACATAAACTAATACTTGCTGTTTCTTCTCTTGGGTACAAACACCAAAGATATTGAGAGGCTTTAATGATTGGTCAGACTTATTAAGAAGTGCAAAAATGGTGCCTATTATTCCAGAAAACAGTGTCTACAGTGAAAGTATCTTCTTTTATAACATTGCAGTTCTACTTTTAAGAATGTATGTTGTTTTCATTCTGCCTTTGCAGGCAAAAATATGCCACATCCATTCTGACAAATACTTGCAGACATCTTTTGTTGTCCTTTAAATGCATAGATACAAAGCTACCTGCCTTTTGCAGTATCATGGTGAGTAAATATTAAAGTGCAGTTACTAATCAGTGCTCGATGAAATCTGGTCCTACCAGTGAACCTTCCAGGAAAAGAAATATTACAGGGCAAGCAGTACCTATATGCTAAAAGGGCTAACAGAAAGATAAAGATAATGCATTGCTGGGGACAAAAATTACTACACCATATCAGCTCTAGTGATATTCAGTGCTAAAGACAGAGACAGGGCCAACACAAGGACCATTTGAGGGGACTAATTTCCGTATTTATTCCAAACACTTAAGTCGACATTCCCCCTTTTCCAATATTTAATTCCATAGATGTATAAAAGTGCTGCTTCCAGAACAGAATGGACCGAACAAACATTGAAAGAAATGTTACAAGGAATTATTATTTGGTATACAAATATTCACATTAACATCAGAGATGAAACACCATAGGTTTAGTTATTTCTCTTTGAAAGGACACAAGAAGAGAAATAATTTCCTCTGAAATGCTGTATGTCCAAAAGATATTATAAAATACTGTCTTTAAAAATATGAAACAGAAGTTTGGAATAACAGTTATATAACTTTTTTCCCATGATACAGCTGGACTGGTAGTTGCTGCATTGTATGGCACTGGTAATTGCCATAGCAACCTTTAACACACATTAACATACAGGCAATCAGCTGATAACAACGTATGATAATGAAATATAGTATAAGTGCTTTTAAAAATGCCTAAGCACAAAATCAGAGTCAGGGGGGAAAAAAAAGCATAAAGAAATAACCATTAAAAACTTGATTTTACAGATTTTTTTCCTTGGGTCTAATTTTATTTAATGCTGTGACCTTCTTTACTCATTCAAGACTTTGGCTACTTCTTTTAACATGAATATAAGAAGGGTTTGGTTTTTTTTAATAATTTTGCTCTTTTTTTTCTTATAATATGTCTATCTAAATTTTGAATGTTTTATTATTGCTGAATTAAGGACCTTTATTGTTATACCCATCATAAGCTTTTGTACTATCTTCTGTACCACTGTGGTTTAAGTGTAGCTAATCAAGAGAATGATCCTGTACAGTGATCGAGCTTTGCACGTCACAATCAAGGCAACAAGAAAACTGATTAGCTAAGAATGGTAATTTTTATTTAGTACATTTGCAATTCATATATAGACTTAATTCTTCCTATTTACTACATAAAACTTACTGTTTTGTAATAAAGACTGTTAAAAGAATGAAAACTCAGCCTAAGTTTTTAACTTTTTTGCCAAAATCTTCCAGGTTTGACAGTGTAAGGCTTCATCAGAAGACTGTGTTTTGTACAGAGTTTGTCTGGCAACTACTTGTTCATGGAGTCATTTGAAAGAAAACAGAAAAGCAGACCTCCTCCAGAAGACAAAAAAAACCCAAAACTTAAGCTTGTTGACAAGATTCTATTTCAAATTATTTGAGCTGGGTAGCACACATGAAGTTTATATAATTCTTTGGTTTTGAACTCAGAACCTATCATATCACAGAAAAAGAAAAGGAAAAAACAAGAAAAAAGCTTATATATTTTATTACACAACTTTGTCTTTAACGTAACACAAACATTGCATTAGTCATTTAGGATTTCATTTGGAGTTGCTGAAGTAAAAGAAAGCATTGCAACCACGAAAAGTTGGAATGCCTGGCAGAATGTGCCCTGACTATATATTATTAGTTCCTTCCATGTATAAAGTTAAACTTGAGTGATGTAACACCAATCATGAAAAGTCAGTATTACTTTATATAGCATACACTACAGATTTTGCTATATACAGGAAACAACAGACAAAGAACTATTTGAATCAGCACACATATACTTATTTGTAGGTTATATATGGATTTGTAATAGGCAATAATTGGTCAACAATGGCACTAACTGAGTATGGCTCCTAAAAGTAGTAGAAGAGAACAACAGAAAAAACACCTAAACACCCACACCATCAAATATCAACCAGCCTTTTAAAACTTCCATTACAGGTGATGAACACTGCTGCAAAGTAATTTGCAGAGGAAACACACCGGGAGCTGAGAGGTGCAGAACGGCATTCATTTGTTCAGTGAGCATGTGACGTGTAGATAACTAATCTAGCGCATTGGATCTAGCAACTGGTCTTGCAACTTGCACAGACAGATGTCATATAAGAGTAAGAACAAAAAAAAAAAAAAAAGAGTGTCCATACTGTCTACAGCAGCATGGCAAACCATAGTAAAAGTCTGCATACTAGCAGCTGAGTTCTGTTCTTAGAAGTATGTGTATCCTTATAAATATGTGTACCATCTTCACCAAGGATCGCACCCATCTGGAATGTCTGGCAGAATGTGCCCTGACTATAAATGGAAGGAAATAATATTTATCAGTATAAATAATAAAAAATGTGAAAGTGAGGTGACATAAGTAGTTTTTACGAGGACAAGATGCCTTTATATATATATATATTGAGTGACAAAATAAGTGACAAGCTTTCAACTTGTTATTTTTCCCATACATCCACATTTCCTCAGTCTGAATTTCCAGAACAGTACCTCTCTTGCACTGCAGCACTAGCAGTCTAAGACAAACTCCTGGTGAAATAATGATTTCATATGCTTTCTAGAAAAATCTAAAGTAGTAAGATCCTGACTTAAAAAGACTAAACTGTATTGCATTTTGGGCCAAAGAGAAATCAGACTTTATAATTGCTTCACTAAATCTTGACTAATTATCCTAGGACAGGAAGCGCAGAGCATCTTTAAGATGCTCTTCACACAGTGGGAAGAATTTTTAGGTTGCTGATTTTTATAACCAACTGTTAAAGCTGTGGGAATTTTAATTTTTTTTTTCCCTCTATATACATGAGTTTCCTGATTGTTAGGTTCTTCAGCCACAACACACGATACATGAGGAAAAAGTCAAAGACACCCTCTGACTAAGCTATCTGCATATGCAGCAATGCATATAAGCAAAATTTGAAAGTCAGAATCTTTGGCTGAGACCCCCACAATCAGTAGGAAGACCTAAAAGTCATGTATGTATTCAGGAAGAGGGAGGGGGTGGCTAATGTACTTGAAATTATTTTCATTTGTTTTCTGACCTCTAAGCTTGATTCTTTTCTTTCCCTTTCAGCCTTTTCCTTATTATATAAAGTTGGGATTCTCCTGTATACATGACATCACAGTTATATGAATGTCAACCAAAACTGCAAATTCATGGATTAAAGTTCTGCGAGTCCTGAGTATTTTCCACTTGATTGTGAAAATTTAGCCACAAATGCATCCTTTTATACTTCAATGTTATTTTTCAAACAGCTTGTTATGAAAAATTCCTTAAAAATACCCAAGCAAAAAACTCAGCTAATTATAATAGGACATAATGTCAAAATCTCTACATGTAAAAAAAAAAGCCCCCTCTCATAGCACAAATGTGATTATTTTAACTGACTTACACCAAGGCTATATGGCTTCTTTGCCTGGATCTATCTCTCTTATCTGTCTTTGATCATTTACCATTTCCCCAGTTCAGAGAAGGCGACCACATTCTCCCTTAAAGGGGCACTGTCAAGTACTTTCATACTCATTTTGTGCTTGTATTTCCACTTACCCTTGTTATTTAATATGTTCTTTTAAGCATAAATATGAATTTTTCCTACCTGTTTTGTTCCTTCTGCTCCTTTCATAGAGCAGTAAACTACTGTGAGTCTGTCCTACTAAAAAATACTTACTTGTTTGTGATCAGTGTCATCACAGCTGTCAGCACAGTTCTGGGAACAGGATTTATTAGTTAACTTGTGCTCCCTCTGCTGGCTGGCTGGTTGGCTCTGCAGCAGCAGAACAAAAATACTGTGTATAGTCATGCACGAAGAGCAGCTATCTCTTGTTAAGAAAAATCCTGACAAGCAGTGGTGGATTTAGAAGAAGAAAAAAATCTGGAACTTGAAAGGCATTTTCCCCACCAATTTATAACACAAAAGAAATGGTTTATACATGAACGACTTGACAGTATCCCTTTAATTTTTTCATATTATATAATCCCAAAATAATGAGGTACTCATGATGGAATAGACCTACTAGATTATCTAATCCATCCTACAGCCACAGCATGGCTGCTGTTTATAACATATTTCCCAGTGATTAGTTCATCTACTTTGAAACTTCTGTAAGCTTCTTTCCCTTAGGAAACTATTTTATAGCTCTGCAAGATCTGTTTATGGTAGCATACAGCATAATATCATGTCATTTTATTCCAGTACTGTAACATGTCACAGTAATATGATGGGATGTCAAAATGTAGCCCATGAAACAAGCCCATTGTTGCAGTCAAGCAGAAGCACATAGCAGTGTGGACAACAGCTAGCAGCTTGCCATGTGATATGTATGCCAGCTAAATGAAAAGCATCTTTGCACTGCACCCAGAAAGGAGCACCTTGCTGTTCTGCTCTCTTCTCTTAATGAATGGTATTTATTATCTGCACAGTGTAAGCACTCCGTTGTCTGTCTTCTCACCAGAGGAAAATAAACTTACTTATTTGAAAAGACAAAAATAACTGAATTAAGAGGAAATCAACATCAACACCCCAAGCATGGCAGCTTCTACAGGATGTACTACCGGTGGGAAAGTTTTCAAGGACACCATCTACCTGTTTAACCATACATGAGACTACTGTAATTTGACTGCTAAGAATAAGGGTAAAGTGTACTGTTGATCTTGTTCATCTGTTTCCTGATGGTCACGAATATTTCTGAGCTCTTGATCATCTTTAATAACCATCTTCTGTTGAAAGCATAACTATGATGCTGTTCACTGCACCATTTGTTATATTCTCAAAAACAGTGCCTCACTCAGCACACAGAAGTCTTTAGTCAGTTTGAAGAATTAGATCCAACAAAATATTTGGATGTTTAAAGCAGAATACCCAAGACTGCAAAACCCTGATTAAGTGGCTTTCCAACGCCGAATGTGATCGGCTTCACAGGCACTTAAGCTTTTTACTTTTAAATTCTCCAGGTTCTTTCTTTACATGCCCATAATTGTCTTTGTGTTGGTAAGGAAGTGGTTCAATAGTGATCATACACCTAAGCCCAATCAAGATTTAGAGATGAAGCATTTGTCTAAGTCTTTCAGAGCACAACCTAGTAGTCACAATCAGAGCCTGCAAACATATCTGCAAATCTAACTAGGGGCTACCATTTTATTTTAAAACTTAGCAGGTCTAAGTGATAGTCATAACCTCTATATATATAACAAATTGTCCTTGGCCATCAAAATGAATTTAGATACCTAATTCCTATTTGTCCAGTTACATATCTTTGAGGATATACCTGTCAATTTTTAAAACACTCATGGAAAATGGGTAAAGCACAGTTCAGTAATCACAAGACTAAGAGGTTCAAAACTATACTTCTATCTTCCATGAGTTTTCTCACACCAGACTATAAATTATAATAAGTGAGTGCAGTTTTAATTTGCACGTTGAGCTTTGTCATCCAGCAAGCAGGGCACTTCTTAGGAAGGGAGTCTAGTGGAGGCCTCAGTTCCAAGGCTGGCTCTCAGGACAGTATTTTAAGACTCAGTAGATAAAATACAGAGAGCTGTTCACTCAGTAGATCACAGCATCCTCCTCTT
>NW_010522373.1:18542-24720 GCF_000687285.1 Phaethon lepturus
GCCACAACATTTTAGATTCAACAGTAAGTTCAGTCTCTTGCCCTGGGCACAGCGCTGAGAAGGTAAGACAGACTTCATGATTCTTCTGACATTAAGTTGAAGTGTTTAATTTTAGGTTACATCCCATACTAGATTTGTCTAATCAATGTTTTCATTTTGGTTTTTTTTAAACCAAAGTTGTTGTCTGGGGCAACTCCACTGCCTTTTGGAAATGTCAGCAAACCCTGACACATTCCAGTCTGCCCACACAAGAATTGGCTGATTGTCTGCCTAGACCCAAATACAGAACAGGTTTACTAAATAGTTTACAAAGTACCAAAATCAGAGCTTTATAGTAAGATATTATAATGGATAATGCTGCTATATTTTGTCACATAAATGTACTTTGTCAGTATGTGATGAGGTGAGTTTAAGTGCCTAACTTAATATGTATAAAACTGGTTTTTTGTTTGGTTTGGGTTTTTTTATACAAAAGCTTTTGGTCTTGTAGAGAAAGAAAATTTGAAATGTGCTGAACTGAAATGTATAACTTGAATTTTTGTCAAAAACAAAACCACTATTTGTAGGCAGGAGAGAGTGTGTGCCTACAAAACAGCTGTTTCTCATTTTTGCAAAAATAATGATCTTTTATGCCCAGCGCAAAAGCATGAGAACTCATTTTTTTCCCCCAAAGGGTGAATTTTCCTAAGATTTCACTGTGATATGGTACCACACATTTATTAAGACACGTGAAGACACCTTTTTCTATATAAAATTCACAAATAATCACAGAAAGAATAAAAAATATGACTCCTAAGGGAAAATACAGTAGCTGTCTTGTAAAATAATAAATTGGGCTCATTGTATGCCCGATTGATATTTTTTTTTTTTAAAGAAAACAGAGACCCTGAGTTTTGCTGCTAACAATCCACCATGCTTAATTTTTACTCCCCTCCCTTATAACATATTGTGATACCTACCATGTAGCATTCCTATTCACTGAAACAAAACCGCTAAAGTAGGACTTGAACCTGATGACTGACTTAACTGTTCACAGTTAAATATGGCCTCTGCCAGAAATACAACATATTAGCAAAGTTAAGACTAGAAGGTTACATTCTGATTTAGTTAAACATGGCCTCTGCCAGAAATACAACATATTAACAAAGTTAAGACTAGAAGGTTACATTCTGATTTTCCTGGATAAACAAAATTATTAAACTCACAGGACTGCAAACATTTAAATGATTCCCCTACTGAAAATCAATGTTTACATTTCCTAAAATACTAGAGCATATTAGCTTCCTGCATGCAATTTTCTCACCCTGAGATCTAGACAGCATAGAAGAATATACCACCAATTTTTTAATACTGCTTGTAAAAGAGTCTCATACTGCTAGAAGACTTAGCAATATTACTTTAATTATGTATTTTTGCTTTCTTTGACTGACAGACTCACATTCATTAACTGCTTCTTCCTGCTTTTGTATCCTCATTATTCCCATTTAACTGTGAAGTGTCTCAATAGATAAGTGGTTTTTCAAGTGACTGAAGTTAGCACTTACCTGCTGGATACCGTATGTCCAGCCCTGCCTTATACGGTCTCTCGCCCACACATTGTGAGCATTCTCTGCTAGTTTATCCACCATAGCTTCTTGAGAGGGGGTCAGTTTGATAAAACTCAGATCCATGGGAGCAGGCTTATATCCACTCAACAACTGGTAGCTGTCAAAAAAACACAGAACATGCCGTTACTTTTTAGTAAGCAAGAACTTACAGAAACTGCAAAGGAAAGAAGTGACATGTATGCAATGTATCTATATAAATAATCTGTCTGTGAACAAAAAGAATAATAATGCGCTGATATTTGATTTTGTTTCAAGTTAATTGCATCTTGATGGGATGAAGTAGCTGGTAACGCAAGCTACCAAATACATCCTGAACAAAAAATGTTTTTAAAGTATTTTGGTACTTTCACATTTTAACATAGTAGATTAAGATGTTGCTTATCTAATATTTATACGAACACTACTATTGTTACCTCTGAGCACTTCACAACACTTACTAAATTCTACCTATCTCCAACTGCGGCAAGAAAACATATTTTTCCTATTAGATATAGGGATGTGAGAGACAGAGCAGGTCAAACGGCTTACTCAAGATCACATATGAAGTCTTACTAATGAAAGTTTGCCTTTATAATACTTCATACCTTCACTATCCTTCAAATCACAGGAGCAAATGTTTAAAATTTAATCCTGACTTCAGAAGAGAGACAGCTTCCTCACTGTTTTTGGCATGCCTAAGAACAAAGTGCTGTTTACTTTTATGAAGTTGTTCCCACTGAATTATTTATAGTCGTCTCCACTGTACTTATGACCAAACCTTCTTCAATGAAGGAGGTAACGCATATGGTGATGGATGCGGGACTTACTAAATTTACAATGAAAACCTATGACACTATGTGGCACCACCATGGTGGTAGACGTTGCCTCCCTTACCTCAGCTGATGAAGGGACATGCAGGGCAAGGGGAGCAGGAAGAGCAAAGCAGGGGGCAGACAGACGGTGGCTGTACTGGGCGTCCGTGCCCAAGTGCTGGCAGCGGAGGGCTGCACGGTGGCCTCCGTGAGGAGAGGCCGGGGCTGCCCCATGCTGGGCACAGCTGGTTCCAGCCGGCTCCAAAAGGGACCCACCACTGGCCAAAGCTGAGCCCCTCAGCCACGCTGGTGGCACCTCTGAGAAAACATTTTTAAGACAGGGAAAAAATGCTGCACAGGCAGCGAGGAATGAGGAAAAAGGTGTGAAAAGGCGAAAAACAGCCTTGCAGAAATCAAGGCCAGAGGGGCGGGGGGCAGGAAGGAGCGGGGGCAGAGGCACTCCGGGTGCCAGAGCTGGTGCTTCCCTGCGGCCCCAGGAGAGACCAGGCCAGAGCTGGGGGACCTGCCCTGAGTATTTCCCCTCGAGCAGACTGACAAAACCAAGCGCTACTTTGGTCAGAACAGAAGGGGCCTGTGGAAAATAAATAACATTCTCTCACTGAACTCACGGGATGTTTAAAGAATGGTTATTTTCAATAATTGTCTAATTATCTTCTAAACAGCTTTGGCATTTTCTTGTATTTTCTTTATTTGGACAGACAGAGAGAAATCCAGAAAACAAAACACTATTTATCTCCATTTATATCCTAAATTATTCAAGTACTTCACAAATCTTAATTAATTCTATTTGGTGATAACTGTTCTAAAACCCATTTAAATAAATTATTGGTTGAAAACAATAATTGAAAACAAACAAGTATTTAAGGGGGAACTTCAGCTATAAACATGAGGTTGGACCTTCCTTGAAAATTACCACATTAAAAAAAAAAGTTTAAGTCTGAAAACAACAATTCAAGAACATCAATCCAAAAATCAACCATTCATATAGTTACCAATCAGCAAATTTCTATGACAGAATTAAGCAAGCAGTTGGCAGCTGTGCTGCTGTCTCTCCCAGACACTAGCTAACTGCCCTCACGGTTCCATCTCCTCAGGTAGCCGTGAAGACAATTCCGTGAGAGGAGTAAAACCAGTCAGCAATGGAAATGGTGAATCATACGGGATTAACATGTTTGTCAGGCTGGCAATTACTGCTGGCTTTCCTGTCACGCTCCTCTGCACAAGTGTTACACTGTGCGTAGAAAAAGCTACGGTAGCCACAGCTATTTCGATATAAGAGCGGGGTCAAAGAACAAGGAGCCTCAAAGGATGCTCATGGTTTTGTCACCAAGTATGTGTATACCTTATCTCAGGATGCAAATGAACACTCATGAAGGATAAGTGTTAATGGATACTAAGGAAAAAAGCAGAAGCATGCTGCGTGTACAAATTCATGTTGGCGAATTGTCTTTAGCTGCAGACACATGCTACCAGTGGAAACAGGTGGCTAAAACCCCAGCTCCTGCCCAGTCATCTGCTCATCAGTATCTTACTGGTCTTATCTTGCTCAGTATCTCTGCTGGCCTTACAATAACATTTTTTTTTAAAAAGTAGGTGCAGTAATGTGGAACATTTTTCAAGCTGAAAATTTAATTGCTCCAACAGCACATTATCACTACCATGTTGATCTGCCACTGGTTTCTAACAAGGAATTTTTATCATGGAGTTTTTATTTGTGCCACCACCTAAAGTTGTAGTAAAAGGGGTAGATATGTTTTCAAGTGATCTTAGTCCATACTCTGCTCTCTTGCTTAAAGATTATCAGCAGTCTACGTTGAGTTGTTTTACAAGAGAAAATTAGACATAGTGAAAATATTTTTAAAAAAACTTTCTTTTCACTCTGACAATCCTTTTTTCCTTTCCCATCTCATTTATACTTTTTTTTTTAACGCATAGAAGCATTAAATATTTAGAACTTATTAAAATACAGACTTTGAATATTTCAGGGAAGTATTTTAAAATAAAAGGTTATTAAAATTCCAACCCAAACTATTCTATGAGTCTATAACAGATGCTTTATTCAAAAACCTAAAGTAAAGCAATACCAGGAAAAAACATCCTAACAGAAAGAGAATTTCCATCGGCAAAAGTTGTATTTACAATTTTTATTGTATTTACATATTATTGTATTTACAATATTTACGCTTCAGCTAGTTGTTCAAAACAGTCCAAAAAAGCTCTTTTGTGGAGTAATGCTGTATTAGAAAAGGCAAATTTCTGGCACAAGTATCAGTTAAAAATGTGATTTACCCCAACTTGTAACCAGTGTGGCTGTGATGCCAAAATTCTGTAGGACTGACATAAATATAAACTTTCTCTTAGCATTTTACAATCTTCATGCTTATAACAGGATGGCAGAAATGATAAAGCCAAGGGTTAAGAAGACAGACAAGAATATGCAAAGTAAGGTTGCAAAACTTATTAGGAAGTAGAGCAGATGAGCTAAGTATATTCAAGTGATGTTTGTTGCTTTTGTTTTTCATAACAGCATAAAGTTTTTGTGTCAGGCAGATACGAGAACTTAACAATTATCATGGGAAAATTGACAAAGTGTTGCGGTAACGCATTTGTATCATCTACAGGAACAGAAATAACTAGCAAACACAGAAAGTGGCATCTCTTCTCCCATCAAAAATTCAGCTTTTCACGTACTACCTTCTCTAACTTTTTGGTTTGGTTTTGGTTTTTTGTTACAGTTAAGTCTAGACTAACTGTGAAAGAGCAATCCTTCTCCTTTCCAGGACTGTATCTCACAAAAAATGTGCACAACTGTATCTAGATCATGAAATCTTTGCTCCATTTTTGCTCAACAAATATCTGATGCTATTGATAATGTAGCCACAATGTTTTTCTTTCCTTTTTGCTCATTTATTCTATCTATTGCATGTGAGGTATCAAAATTCTGATTTGGTATGTATTGTAGGACCTCAGGTTTCTTAAAGTCATGACTTAATGACATTAAAAAGACTCAGCATTATCACTTCTTAAATTAGGAAGTATAATTTCTTCAGACTTGAGATTTAGCTGCAGTTTTTCAAAAGCATGAAATCCAATTCACTTGAACAATCTTGCAAATGCATATACATTTCTGCCCAGGAAATTCAGAACAAAAATACAGAAGGCCCTAGCTATCTCTTCTTTTCAGTCTTATATGCAGTTATTTTGGGATACCAAAACTGGCGAACAGTTTGGCGGTATTTAAACTAATCCCTTGCTTTTATTCTGATTCCTTCGTGTGAAGCAACCACATCAGGGAGTCTGAAACTGTGAAATCAATGGTATGTAAATCAGTGCAGTGCGGTATATACCACACCCTCAAAGACTTGAGGGTCCAAGTTCTTATAGCCACCTAGCAGTAAAGTATTACCCAGAAGCCTGCAAGAACCTTGCCAGAATGGGGCATGTGCTTTTGGCTCACAAAAGGGAAAAAGGCGGCATGCTTTATTTAAACATGAGCTTGGGGTTATTATACAGGCCTTAGGGATGCAGTGTATGGAATATGAAGGTATGGCTCAGTGAAAGGCTACTGTGAATAATGGAGATAAATACACAACAGCAAAGGAACATCTATTTCTGCACAGAGCACATCCCTGCAAAGAGCTATGAGTTGCTACTGGTGGTACTAGCACTTACCATTCCTCTTAGTTATAACCAGTAAAACTAAATTACTAATTTAAATTCAGGAATAACACAGAAGTTCTCTCATACCGAAACTGTGAC
>NW_010522374.1:0-16149 GCF_000687285.1 Phaethon lepturus
GCCAGCAGGAGTAGGGAAGTGACTGTGCCCCCATACTCAGCACTGGTGAGGCTGCATCTCAAATCCTGTGTTCAGTTTTGGGCCCCTCACTACAAGAAGGATGCTGAGGTGCTCAAGCGTGTCCAGAGAAGGGCAACAAAGGTGGTGAGGGGTCTGGAGCACAAGTCTTCTGAGGAGCGGCTGAGGGAACTGGGGTTGTTTAGTCTGGAGAAGAGGAGGCTGAGGGGAGACCTTATCGCTCTCTACAACTACCTGAAAGGGGGTTGTGGTGAGGTGGTTGTTGGTCTCTTCTCCCAAGTAACTAGTGATAGGACGAGAGGAAATGGCCTCAAGTTGTGCGAGGGGATGTTTAGATTGGATATTAGGAAAAATTTCTTCACCGAGAGAGTGGTCCAGCATTGGAACAGGCTGCCCAGGGAGGTGGTAGAGTCACCATCTCTGGAAGTATTCAAAAAACGTGGATGTGGCACTTCAGGACATGGTTTAGGGGACATGGTGGTGCTGGGTTAATGGTTGGACTTGATGATCTTGAAGGTCCTTTCCAACCTTAGTGATTCTGTGATCTAATCTAGTCTATTTGCATTTACCTCGTACCATCACTGGCATTACTATGATCCTGCAATTATATACTTTGCAAGACTTCGGGTTTTTTTATTGTTGTTGTTGAGGTTTGTTGTCTATTGGACTAGTCCATAAACAGGATTCCTGCAGGGTTGAACAGGCACTGTCACTGGTACAGAAATGTGGTTCGACAAGAAGGTAATGCTTCCTCAGAGGTTATCCATCAAGTGACTCTGCCGTGTTTTCACTTGGCATTTTAGACCAATGTGATTTGGCTTTGCTTCAGAAAGTTCTAATCTCCTCCATTCCAAGTGTTTAGTTCCTGCCTTTTATATCATTGCATATCTTGACTGGCATACACTGATGAGGGCTAAACTAATGTTTACTAGGGGTAGAGCCTGGCTATGTTAGAATAGTTCCCACCTGGGACATATGAACAGAATCAAATATCTAACCTTATATATGTTGGAAGAGCATCAATTGATCTTCATGTGTACACAAATTTTCCATATAGGTTTCTTTTTAAAAAGAGTTAATTTAAATTAATTCTTGGGCTGTGGGGCACGGCACAGAAATAAGTGAAGACATATTTTATTAAGAATACTAACTTTCATGGTGTTTTCTTTTTGAATAAATAATTTTTATTTATTTGTAGGTTTTCACTGCTACTTCTTAACCTGGAAGAATATTACTTTGAACAGCACACAGCAAATCATATTACAAATAAAGGTTGCAGAGATGAAAGGTACAAAACTTGTACATACATTTGTTTACTGGAGTCATTCTAGTCTCATGTTGCCCTAGCAGATACACAACAACTTTCTTTTTTATTGTTTCTTCTAGAAAATTCAGAGGCTCTCTAAAAATCTGTTCAAAATCAATCATTTTTGAACCTGATGACAATATCCAACCCATTATCAAGGTAAGCAGTGCAACCTTACAATTTCTTGATAACTTAAGATTGTCTTTAAAAAGCTTTTAAGAAGGAGTATGTATTTTTATAACTTGCTACAGATACCACTGAGAGACTGCATTAGTATAAAAGCCCCAGAAGACAATGAAGCAAATAACCCTTTCACATGGTATGTGGAATTGAGTTACTTTAAAAGAGTTAAATATGTATAAAAAGCTGAAATGCTCGTCTCTTCAAATGTCTTATTTACATTTTAGGGATACATCTGGAGGGATTTCTGTTGTATGTAATCAGGTAAGACTTGCTACATTCTTGATGTATAAGTGAGCGAGGTTACATTCTTTAATAATGTCTTTCTTGGAGCTGGAGTCTTGGGGGGGGTTAACTGGAAACAAAACTAATTAGTGTCAAAAACTTTGCATTAATGTGAAGCTGTTGATGCTGGAAATGTCAAACTGTTAACAACTTCATTAAGTCATTAATTTGATACAGTGAACTTTTTGCACTGTGCATTTTATAATGGAGCTTAGGGCAATATTGGAATTGAATAAAAAAGGGGAATAGACTGAAATTAAACTGGTTATTTATATCTTTGTTTTGCTCTTGCTATATATTGCTTTTTCCTACTTTCTGCAGCATGTAGTAGTAATGGCAAAGCCATCTTGATCTTTGCAGTTCAGGTTTGTGAAACCATTGGGCTGTGCTATATGTCCACCAAGTAATTTTCAGTAGCTGTCCTGAAATACTGGGCTCAAGTTTCAATCATGAGTTTTGATTAACTTGGATATGTTCATACTTGGTGTTAACCAAAGGAATATACTTCAAGCTTTGATAAAATGCAGCCAGTAGGTGTTCCAAAGCTGTAAAAGTTTAAAAAAAAAAGTTCATGTTTTCATTTCAGGCAAGAACAGGGATGAGGTGGGAAATACCCTTTTAAACATTCTAGCATCTTTGTAAAATCTGTCTTTAACAATACATAAAATTGATAGCCTTGCTTAGTTAAGTACTGCTGCAGTCAAAAATGAACTCAAACATTTAATACTGTCTGTGCTAGAGAAGTTTGTGGACTGTGTTAAAGTAATCAGTTATTTAATTTCATCTTGAAACTGCTCTGTGGAGAGTATTGTATAGTCAAGGTTTCTTGTGTTGGCAGTTTTTTCGCGTATTGTGTTTTTTTTTTAAAAAGGTATTTCTAATTGTTCCGTGCAATTGTTCCACCATACATCATTAGTATATGTTCTGAAGAACAAATGATTATAAAAACATCTCATAGGAAAGGAGAATTAACTTTTCAAATAGCAAGTGTGGTTAGCACTCGCCACTCCCCAACCCCTATGTGTAGCTTGCCAGTTGTCCTTTTATCTCTGGAGAAATGTTCTGAAACAGTTTGGTGGCATGATACATGCTGGCATTTTATATAAAAGGCATAGGGACTTTTGAGCGTGAAGTACTCACTAGTTGTACTTATGACAAATCATGATTCAATTATAAATATTTTTTTGAAGTAAAATTCCCACCTGGTAGGAAACGGCATGTAGCAAATAACTGGAACATCTTAAACATGTTTGCCTTTTCAGGCTCCAAAAAAATACTGTTAATGCATAGCTGGATAAGAAGCTTTGCTTTATGTAACAGGCAACCCAGAAACTAATGGCTATAAAATGCAGCAAATGCAAATAATAAGTGGAGCTTTTTTCAGTATTTTTTTCTCAAGATAAAATTGAGGGGGGAAAATCCTCCAAAATTGGAAATTAATACAGTAAGCTAAAGTTTTTGCTCTGATTCCTTTTTTTTTGGTATTGTATAATTTTTCTTGTGATTTGTGGCTCTAATTTTAGAAAAATATTTAATTATCCTGCAAAAGAGAGATCTGAGTGTAAAGCAGGTGTCTCTGATTCTTATTCTCTTATGGCCTGATTCAGGTCTGTAGAAGCTGATGTCAGATGAAAGGCACTAATTGCCATTATTTTTCCATGTACCACTTAGAGAGGCATGCTGAGCTTGTAAGCTTCTAAGCGTACCACTCACTTTCTTCTGGCTGGACAGTGCTGTGAGCACTCGTGTGGTGAAGATTGGCTCTGTTGTTAGCTGGTGGGACGTGGGAAGGCTGTATGTGCCAGCCAGAAGGTTTTTGGCTAGAGAATGGTACAGCATCTGTTGTTTTGGAAGTTTAATGTTTGCTCTTGGTTTGAGGCTGCTGCCACAGTGCCTTGGAGTGTAGAACCACAGGCATGGTGTTAGACTTCAGAAGCAAACAGAGGCACCAGAAAAAGCCCTTTGATTGGCCAGGTCTCTTGGGCCATGGAGTAGAAGACAGCTGGTAGTGCAGTCCAGTGTGTTTTGTGCAGTTCAGAAACAATCCTGAGTCTTATACTCAGGCCTGAGATTTAGCAAGTTTGATCCTTCCCTACAAACAGAGCAAAACCATGACTTATTTCTGGCTTGTCATCTTTCAGACAGCAGATACCAACTAATAAGTTGGTATCTACAAAACAATGTGCTAGCAGTCAAATCTTTCTATAGGAGTTGGGAGAATGTTCTGAAGAAGGAGAATGGTTTCATGTGGGTTTTAGGGAGGGAAGATCCTCTCAGATGGGAGAATAGCATCAGAGAAACAGAACTTCAAAAATATGCTGCTGGATGAGAGAAGAAATCTGATGTTCATGGCTGTTTGAACTGGAAGCAAAATGTTTGGAAGTGGGCAAAGGGTTTCATTTGACAAGTTTTACACAGTAGTTTACGTTGTGAGTTACCTTTGTGGGATAATTCCCATTGGGTCATAATACTGAGAGCATGAGCTGCCAGAAGAAAAGAGGGGGAGGATCCTTCCATTGAGTGTGGTTGCTGCTGGCTGTGCTTGTTGGCTTTAAACGTGCAACTCCTTGAAGGTCTTATGATTAGAATAAAAACCCACTAATAAACTACATAAGTAATAAGCCTCTGAACTAAATTGGATACTTGCCCCTCTTGCAGTTAGCTGCTATAAAAGGTCATTGTTTTTCTGCAGTTTATCTGGGGTAGCTAAAGTAGGATATTGCAACGCAGTGTTCCGCTTGCTTTAACAGCGTTCTTAGCTTTGTCTTTATCAGTACTTCCAATTTATTTTATTATTTTTTAAGGACTGAAACTGTAACATCTCTTACTCTTTCAGGTTTTTCTCATTAAAGAAAGAAACATTATTGCACCCTATAAAACAGTAAGAGTAAGTATATATATATTCCTGTTCTTAGCAAGCTAATGCTTTGCAAGGATTTATGGTCTCATTTCTGAAAGAGTAAGATAATTATTGTTTGAGGAACATGACAATAAAGCTTAAAAAAAAAGTAATTGTGCATATTGATAAAACAAGTGTCTGAATTCTTCCATAATGGGTTTGTGATATTTCTTGGAGGACATACTGCAGACTTGACACTTGCTATTTACCTTGATGTGCAACTCTGTGGGCTCAACGGTCAAGAGCTGTCAGCTGGCTGCTAGTATTCAGTGGACACTGCATCCTGGATAAATGGCTTCTCCTCAGTTCTGCTCACATCTGAGATGAGAGATTGCCAATTGAAGCACTCGGCTGGGAAATATCACAGTTCAAATAAATGGCAGATAAGGCTGCTCACAGCAGAAATCGGAGCTTACTTTTGGTTGCTTTCTGCTGATGGGGTAGGTCTGCTCTGATGCCAAGCCTGGAGGCTTCAAGGCATAGAAGTAAGGGGTTTTCATCTGGAATGCAAGATGGGTTAAGACACAAACACAACAGGAAAATGCAGAGTCATTAAGCACCATAATTGCCCAAGAATTGAAACAGAGAGTGTTACATTTCTCAACATACTTGTTCAAGAAACATGGATTAAGGAGTCTGTAAACTTGAGGTGATGTCTGTTCTCTCAACAACTGCTTTGGGTTGGATTTGTGATTAGATCTGTCTCTAAACTAGGATTTTTTTGTTTGTTTCCTTTATGCCATTAATTCTTCATGCGTTGAATCTGTTTTCTCTTCTAATCCTTCTATTTTCTGTTTTGCCTCCAAGTGCAAGATTTATTAAGTGTCATATGAATATCACATTGCCCACACAGTGAAAAAGAAAAGAATCAAAAGGGCTGTTTGGAAGGCTTTTTTCACTTTATTTTCTCCTAAGTCAAGATTCATTCATACCTAAAACATTCCTGACAGTTAACCATTACAATTCACTTCACAAAAGTGCAGCTATGTTTATGTATATTAAGACAAGAAATCTAGTTTGCCTTCAATAATTTCAGAATTTTTTCTGTTGCTGCTAAATATCTTCTACTTGAATCATTGCCAGTTCCAGATGCATCACTCAGTTCTGGAATTTGGTAGTACATTTTTATCTTCCATGTCTTGCATTGATTGTTTCGGATCACTTACAAAATACTGAGCTATTGTTTTTGCATATGGCTGGAGAACTACAGAGAGAACTGCTCACGAAATCTTTTACATTTTTGGCTGTAAGCAATTCTTGTAGACCATCCACTAGGATTTCTGAGAGCTGTGCTTTCCTTGTTGAAGGAAAATGTTGTTCTGGGTGAAATGTCACAGGGCTTTTATCTAAATCGCTACTGAATTTCTTCTCTCCTTTTAATCCAGTTCCATTTGCTTCCTGAAGCATGCTTCCTCTTGGATTGCTGTCAGTTCAGCTCAGATCGCATACATTATACTGAAGATCATCTACATTTCCATGTTGTCTTTCCTTCAGTTTTAAATTAATCCTGTTGTATCCAGTGATCAATGTCTTGATGTAGTCCTACTGATCACCTTTTTAAGTCTAGCCTGAGAAATTACAAAACCCTACAGAAGTGTGTTGATATGGTTTTGCACTACATTCTGGGTCACTAAGAGATCCCACCACCTTTGCTAAATATCACTTAGGTGGAAGAGTTAATATCAGTTGATCCATGTGCAGAGCAGGTGCTACTTCTACATTTACTGATGTTTATACTACAGTAGTTTGTTCACTTCAAAGCCATTATGTTGCATTGTATTAAATAATGGACTAAATACTGCACAAAGAGCTTACCACAGGGAAGATACATTTGTAAAGAAAAAAAAAAATCAGGTTTAACATCTGCCTTTGGAATGTTTCAGGTATACTGCAACCTTTGATAGTATACTTTGACCAGAGTTTAAAGTATTTTGATTTTAGCTTTAACTTTTTTTCACTGAGCTTTATTTTAAACTTGTTTGTAGTAAATGTACTTTTCGATTTAGGGTAGAACAGAACACTTATTCCAACTGGATGTTGCTGGGAAACTAGGAGATGTTGTGCAAACTCTGCATCAGGTATGTGGTTATTTGATATTACTACACGCTTCATCACAGCATCTTTTTTTGATATTTAATGGAGAGCTTTCTTCAAATATGTATTCTTAAGGTGAAATTCTTGGAGTATCTATTTTTAAAATGTAGCATTTGAACATAGCATCAAGTTCTGACAGTTGGTGTAAGCTACCCATATTAGCTTTTACTATGCAGGGTGATAGTATATAAACAAAGTAATAACATAACAGTAGCAATGAAGAGACACATCCTACTTTAAAAAGAAATAATAAAAGCTCTTTTAGTGTTCTGTCACCAAGAATACTCTCCCTCCCCCACCCTGCCCTGCCGCAGTTTGTATTAACTTCTGAGCTGTGTGGGAGTTCTGTGCTATTTCACTTAAAGCTCATTGCTCTTTAGCTTTACAGGGCTTCTTGTCTAGATAGGATGGGGGATCAAGCTGCCATGGTAAGTATCTGATTATTTCTGATATCACTGTTTAATAATGAAATTCTAATTGCATTTGAATCATAGACCATATTAACTTTTTTTCCTCTCCACATCAGATAACTGCTATATTGCAATCGCGCTTGGCTAGAACTTCATTTGATAAAAACAGGTATCTTTCTAATCACTTTCTACTGGGAAATGATTTTCAGCTTGTTGGTTGACTAGTCTACTGCATAAGTACTTAATACATGCTTGTTTGGGTTAGCAAAAGTGCTCTTATTCAGGGAATTATCTTCTTTGTATGCTGAACCATCTGAGGTGGAGAATAGGAGATTCTGCGTTGTGAAGATGAATGTTACTTTATCTCTCTGAACTGTTCTGTTTATCTGTGAATTTGTTGCAAATTGGGCATTAGTATATATGCCAAATAAAGCTCTGTATAGAAAAGTCAGAGCTTACAGCTCTGAAACTGGTGCAGAACATGGCACCTTTCCTTTCTGTAGTGCCTGTTAAAGTAGAGGTCTCAACAAAGAACTTTCTTCATATCTAAAATAGGCTTAGTGAAGTCCCCATTCTGATGTCCTAAGGTTATAAGCTAACCTAAACCTTTCTAAAGAATTTAAGCATAGCTCTACCTAAGTAAGAACTGGAGGTAAACTTACTCCCTTTCTTCACTTGTAGATTTCAAAGCATTTCTGAAACGCTGCATATGGAATGTAAAGCAGAAATGGTGACACCACTGGTGACTAATCCAGGGCATGTGTGTGTTACTGATGCTAACTTGTACTTCCAGCCTCTTAATGGATATCCTGTAAGTGCCTCATAGATGGTCTTGCATATGATGTGAGCACACTGCCCCTCTAGTGGACAGTTTTCATTTTCTGTATTATTGCTTTTAAATGCACATCTCCAAGAAGACTCTATTTTCAGTTATAATCAGAAGCTCCTTAGTTTTCCTTTGATCTGTGCTGCTCTGTTGCATTCAGTGTATCTTTAATTCTGAGGCTTTATTCTGGGCTAACTTGCTTCAAGTTTACCTCCTACTGACAAAGCACAAAATGACCTTTGCTCATTCTTTATTAATATTTAAAGATCACTTTTTGTAATGTTTCATTTAAGATAAATTTCTTAATCTTACTCTGTGATGCTGCTCCTACCTAGTGAGAGTTTTATATACATTTAGTTTATTGGAAGATCTTAGCTAGGTGTTCTATTAAACTGATCATTTCTTTCTCCAGAGGGAAAACTGAGTGCATGTTGCACACAGATTACTGCTTTGGAAGTTTTGTCACAGCTATAGTCTGAGCAGGCCACTAACACACTAAAAGTAGGTCCAGACAAGGAAAATGTGTTTCACAGCTGAGAGGACAAGCAGCCATTCAATTTCCCCCCACCAGGTGGCACCGTTGGCAAGCAGTTTGCCCAGCAGCCCCATGGTTTCCTTGTGTTTAGTCTTGTTTGTTTTGTTCTGCTCCTCTCTTGCACGATTGTTACAACTGGCGACAGACTCGGGTGATAATAAGCTATTCTTTCTTTATTCTTAAACTGCGTTGCTACTCAAACAACAACTAACAGCAAAGGCAAGCTTCCTCTTTTTAACATAACTGCTTAGCACCGCTGTTCCATGGCTAAAATGACATGGATGGATATTGTTTTCATATTGCTAGTATCTCTAATCAAGAAGAACTTCAGATTTGCTGAAGAGGTTAATGTGGAAGAACATATACCTTCTGGAATTTCTCCAATCTTTTCTTCCTCCTCCCTTGCCCCCCACAGAAACCAGTAGTACAAATAACACTGCAAAACGTGCGTCGCATCTATAAAAGAAGACATGGCCTAATGCCACTGGTAAGCTAGAATTTTTTTTTTTTAATGTCTTGCTGTATATATCATTTCTTAAAGTGACCAGCTGAAACTATGTGCACCATTAAGTAAAAGCTATATGTTTTTTAAAACCTCTGGATTAAGTAGTGAACAGCATTCTACGATCCTTTCTGGTTTTTTAAGTGTTTTAGTTCCCTGTGTTGTAAAAAAGATGAAAACAGGAAAAGTGAACCCTGTTAAGGATGAAAAATTTCTTTCATAAGCAGCGTGTAGGGGAAAGAAGACGGGAGTACCTCCAGGGAGCAATTCATTCCATTTATCTCAAACACCTATCTTGGGATAGAATGAATTGCTCTCTCATGGTGTATTTTCTCTCTGGATTGATTCATGGAGGGAGCTTGGTCACTGGTTCAGATTGAGACTAATGGGGACTGATGAGTCCCACTGTACATGGCTGAGGGATGGTGAGAGTGTTGCAGTAGAACCTCAGTTGTATGCTTTCAGTGTTTCCGCTGAAATTTCAGTCTTGAACAAAATTTTTTCTCTTAAAACACATTTAAACTAAATAGACATTTAACTGTTTGCCTCACTCCATTCATGTAGGACAAAAAAAAGTATATTACCTGTGCTTAATCAATCCAGGCACAGCCTATCTATGGACAGTGATAAATCTATACTTGCTCACTTAGGTGTAAACAGAATGCTTTTATGGTTGGAAATAGGACAGATGAAAATGTTAGACTTTGTGGGCGAAACTGCTACCCAGTTTAGAGTCTTAAGTGTTAGGTATGAGTAACTGGAATATGCTATTAAAACAACATGAATATTACAGCTTGTCAGTAATTGCTGTCATTTACTTTCTCTCCCTCTTTAACTTCTAAGGGACTTGAAGTATTTTGCACAGAAAATGATCTATGTTCTGACATCTACTTGAAATTCTACAACTATCAAGATCGAGATGAGTTCTATTTCCTTATTGCAACATACATAGGTT
Source organism: Phaethon lepturus (assembly GCF_000687285.1). Lineage (NCBI taxonomy): Eukaryota > Metazoa > Chordata > Aves > Phaethontiformes > Phaethontidae > Phaethon > Phaethon lepturus. The sequence goes on from NW_010522374.1 coordinate 10,011, forward strand.
TGCAGTATTTATTTATTAATGTAGTCTGTAGTACCTTGTAAGGGGAAACTTATCAGGGTTTGTTCTGTTCATTTGTGGGAAGTGAGAAGAATAAACAGATGTATTAGCCCTAAAAATTTTTTATAGAAGTAAGCAAAGTTCAGAATGAATGTTGTGAACTTGCATAGTGTTCAAAGAGCTGAGTATGAAAGCTGAGATAGCATTATTAAGGTGAAACTAATTATTTTGATTTGCAGCTTGATATGGACTGTTGTTTAAAAAAAAACCCCAACAACTCTTTCCTCCTCCTCCAACCCCCCGAAGAAACCAAACAAATGAAACAAAAAATCCCACAAAACACTTTATCTTCAAAGTGAGGGGAAAATAAGATCCACTCAGCTAAATTGTGTTTTGCTGAAAGAATATGGACTGACTTGTGGGTGGATGGGTGGATCCCCCTGGCCCTCAAGTTAAGTCCAAGTAAAAATCCTTTTCAGAAAGTTCCTGTAATTTAATCTTATGTCCACTGGATTTCCAGTGGACATGCAAATGAACTTTCCTCAGTCTTAGCAGTGGTTGATGAAAAATACCATTCTGAAACAGTTGAATTCTCATTTCTAGTAAATCTTGTCTGCATTAATTCCTAAAAAGTGATACATATCTGTTGCAGATCATGAACAGAAACTTTCTAAAAGGCTAGTGTGTGTGCTGGACAAACACAAAGAAAAAGCTAATAGTTTTTCTGTGATACTACTACCTAAAACATTGAAACTCATGTTTACTGCCAATATTGGAAGTGATTATGTAAATTTTGTATTATTTTGTTATTGTACTCTACAGCTCTAGTTCTGTTATAATGAATTTGCCTAAATATTGGTTGATATTTTCCCCACTTCACAAAGCAAGGTGGAAAGGCCACAAAGGAGTGAGCACTTCTCCTGACAATTGTTAAAGGTCTTTTGGATTTAGAAGAAATAGATTCTGACATGACTTTCTCTGTTATTGAAATAACTGCATGCTGTTACCCTGCTTCAGACTTTGTTTTCTGAAACTTTCAGATGAAGGTGATGATGTTGTTGCTGGAGCTTAGAAATAAAAAAAGGGTGAGCCCTTTCTCTAAAGGTGTTTGTAGCCCCTCAGTAGCTGTCTCTGACAGCAGAAAATACTTTCTTTGAAGGTGCTAACATTTTGTACTTGTAGAATTTAAGGTACTAAGGGTGGGTTGGAATAGGTTTTTCCAGTCCATGCCGAGCTAAAATAGAGGCCTGCCACATCATAATCTGATTTTCTTTCCTACTAGTTAATAATTGTAGTGATAATATTAGACTAATTCAATAAAAGTCCTAATTCTTTAGCTTTGTGTTGTAGCCTTCAGCAGCAATTGGTGGTAAAAGGTATTTAAAGACTTTTCAGTAGGAGGAAGACCAGCCTGTAACACAGATGCAGTAAAACGAGCATGCAGAAGTGTGCTGTATGGCAAGGATGTGTTTTCACTGCGATTACTTCATGAGGAGGCTTATTGGATGGTTTCTTGCCATCGTGCCATGGTTGCAGTACTTCAATTCTGCTATTTCAGGCTCTTGCCAAGGTGCTGTAAACTGGATCAATGGAAGGAACAATTAAAAAAAAAAAAAATACCCCTCTGTGCAAAATCACTCCTCCCATTTCTCTTGATAAACCTGGCACTGAAAGGACAGCCAAAGATAAGGATGACACCTCTTTAATTTCACTTTAAAACGGAGAGACAGAATTAAATCAATATTCGCATGCCATTTTATTGTCCAGCAGCATAGCTTTGTGTTCTAGCGAGTAAGTGGAGTGCAGTGCAATTTTGAATTTGTTGAGCCCCTGCGTAATGATTCAAACAGAAACTCCAGGTGCATAATTGCTTTCTTGAGTGGTGGTGAAGTTTGATGACCTAGCCTCTCTGTTTCAGTGGTTATGAAACTGGAACCAACTTAGATGTAAATGTGACTTCCCATGTCATTGTAAATGGGCATCCTTAGTTGCCCATTAGGAATTTTTTTTTTCTTGACTCTAGCAGAACTACTTCTAGAAATTTGAAATCTTAAAGGTTGCTGGATTGCAAAGAGTTCATGGTCTGCAGATATTTTTCTATACCTCCATAAATCTTCAAGTTCTTTCCCATTCATTGTTTCCATGTTTGGTTTCAGTACTCTTTTTGCATGATTTTTTGTTGAACACAGTTCAGGCCTCTTTGAACAGATCTTACAAAATGTATAAGGTACAGTAGCTATTGAAATAAAGTTACCACTTAATTTTGACTTATTCTTTTCAACAACTTTGACCTTAATTATTTTATAGTACCTTGCATAATGTTAATCACTGTGTAATTTGGGGGTAGAACTGCAAACTTCAAAACTCTTAATGTTTTGTTTTATTTTAGAAAATCATATAACAGAGCATACAGCTGAAAGTTATATGTTGCAATGGCAGCGAGGACATATATCAAACTACCAGTATCTTCTTCATCTCAACAATCTGGCTGACAGGAGCTGCAACGATCTCTCCCAGTATCCTGTATTTCCGTGGATCATAGCGGACTACTCTAGTTCAGTACTAGGTATGTGTATACAAAAAGGCATGTTAGTGTATCATGTCCAGCTTGAAATATCTTGGGGCAGGGGACGGGGGGCAGGCAGGTTTACACTGTCTAAAGTTCATGGTACATCAGAATGATCCTGGCATTAGCAATCTTGGGTGTTTTCTTGTGCACTTACCCTTGGACAAAATACCTCACCTTTTTCTGTTAAATATTTCACTCATCACATACAGAGTATGTACCAAGCATTTGCTTGGTCACTTTGAAAACCTGCAGTCCTGAGCATTCAAACGCTTTCTGTGATTCCAATAAATGCAAAAGTAAAATGACCTTTTATGGAACAAGCTGGATGCATTGAAATGTATAGAATTAAGGTGTTCTTTTACAGCCTTGCAAGTTGAAGAAGCAAACAATCTCATGTTTGGGGGTAATCTCATGGTATTCATCAGCATTGGCTCCAACGCTCCAATCAGATGGTTTGGTGGGGCTGAACTGTAGTGTGACAAAATAGTTAATGAATAGAAAGAAGATACCATCAGCTTTTGTGCCTCAGGTAGCGGGACCTATAGTGACGAGGTGATGTTGGTTGCAGTAGCTATCGCATATATGTAACTACTAGTTGTTAAACAAGAGGTTTGAGATTTAGCTTACTTGGAAGGAAGGAGATGAGTAGCCATTTACAGTGAGACTTCTATTCTTTTGTAGTTAGGGAGCAGAGGTAATTACTGGAGGGGTTCTGTGTTGGTTGAGGTTTTTTTGTTTGTTTTGTTGTTTGGGGGGGTTTGTTTGTTTGTTTGTTTTCAAATACTGAATAGAACATATGCCTGCCTAGTAGAAACAATGCATTTAACTATGGTGATTTTTTAGATCTGACAAAGCCTGAAACATTCCGTGACCTTAGTAAACCAGTTGGTGCCCTAAATAAGGAAAGACTGGATAGATTATTGGTATGTATATCTTAGCTTCTATGTGCTGCAAATTTTGGGCCTTGTACACATTGTCAATAGAAGGAGCTTTGTCAAGTAAGCTTTGGGAATTTATAGTTATCTAAAACTAACTATAAACATTATCAGAAGCAAACTTACCTATAAATATACCATACCTATTTTCAGCTGGTTTTCATCAGTACTGATTTTGTCAGTACTAATTTAAAGTGATTTGAATCTGTTTGTTCTCTCTTACTACCGTTTCATACCTATATGCTTTTAAATGTTTTATGTCACTTTTAAAATAAAATACGCAAGTCCATTTAACTGTTGTATTTGTATGGTGGGCACTGAGATGCTATAAATATATTGGGAAATATAAAACATCAAGACCAATGGATTTAAATGCATAATGTAAAATAGGTGTATGGATTAAACAAGACAAAGTAGTAGAAATCTTAGGTACCTCCATTTAAGAAAAATGCTGAATTTGAGGCAGAGTTCTTCAACGGAAGGAAATCTGGTTCCATGGAGATCAGAAGACCAACCTGAAATTTCCACATGCAGATAATAGTGCACAAACTTTTCCATTTCTCAAAATGGTCAGGCTTTCTTCTCATAAGCAGTCAAACACATAGTTACAGGCTAAGAAGGTTCTAATTTTCTCGGCTTTTAATTCTTTGTATAAAATCATTGTCTTCTATGGTAAGTTAATTGTTCCAAAATTATTTACAGAACATAATTATATTAATGTTTTGTAACCTTTAATTCTTAATGAAGCATTAGAACATTAATTGCCAAACTAAATGCATTATATTGATAAATAAGATTAAATATTTCAAAATCATAAAGCTTCCTAAGATTGTGGAAGGTAAGAATATGATCAATATTATGTTTTCAATAACAGTAAAATTTTCTTTCTGAGATCTGGCTGTTTCCTCAAACTGTTAGCTGCCTCATACTTAACTGCAGTAACAGTAATTTTATTTAGATTGTGATAGGTTTTAGGGATAACATATAGGAGCTTCAGGCAGGAGGCAATCTTCCAGGTTGAATTAAGTCAGTACGTTCTTCCATACTCTCATTAAACTTCATGTGAAAGTCAAAAAGGAAGTATTTTTTTGCACCCCTTTGAAGTTGAGTCACTACAATTATGTGTGAGAGAGTGGGGGGAAAAAGGGTGGAAACCTGATAATTGTGGATAAATTATAACAACTTTTTTGCCTTATTGATTTACTGATCTGATTAAAGCTGCATGGTTATTAGAACTTAGAGCTTGTTTTATTGTTAGGGGGAAAAAAAAAAAGTGAGGGTGGTCCTAATCTCTGTCTTTAAAAGAAGTGTGTATGTGTCCAATATTGAAGGAAAGCAGGAGTGATGATTTTAAACAGACCTCTTTTTTTTTTCTTTTTTTTTTCTTCATATGTTGCAGACACGTTATCAGGAAATGGCAGAGCCTAAGTTCATGTATGGGAGCCATTATTCATCTCCGGGTTATGTTTTGTTTTATCTCGTTAGAGTTGGTAAGACAGCTTTTACATGCTGTCTGATCAGACAGTTACCTCCAAAGTGGACAAGGTTTGGAGCAAGCTGGTGACTTTTTCTTTCTCCTTAGCTCCAGAATACATGCTTTGTCTGCAGAATGGGAAGTTTGATCATGCTGACAGAATGTTCAACAGGTTTGTTTACATTTTGTCTGTAACTGGGTTGGTATTATTTTCAAATATGCATCAACTGAGTCTAAAGCCTTAAAAAATATTTTTTTTTAACACATGTGTGATTAATATGTGTTATCTAGTCTTGCAGAAACCTGGAAAAACTGTTTGGATGGTGCAACAGATTTCAAAGAGGTAAATGGCTGGAAAATGATTGAAGTCCTCCTTGGTATCTGTGTTAAGCTTTCTGTTCTCATATGTCTCCTGTTGATTTGAGAGTTTTGGAGTGGGGTGTTTGGTGGTTTTTGTTTGTGGTTTTTAGTTGTGTGAGCATTTTTAAGGCTGTTGACTGCATTCTATGAATCCTTCAATATTTTTAACTTCTTCATTCTTTGTAATTCCATGATTGCTTGTCTGTGTCTGCTTTCTGACTATTAGTTTAACAGCAGTGTTGTTGTGAATATGTTATTGAAATAAGTCGGAATTATCAGAATGGATTAAGGCTGAAAAGATACAATTCTATGTATCATCTGCTGGAATCTTATAAGGATTTGGCTGTATTACAACAGTACAGCTGGAGAGGTTAACCTATGGAAGTTTTATCTTAGTTTTTTGAACCTTGTAGAAACCATAACTTGTGGAATACATTGAGAATGATTAACTGTCAAATAGTGGGTGCTGTTAAATAATGTTTCTTTGATAAAACATTATGGCGTTTTTAAAGAAGTATCATAGTAAAGATACTTCTTTAAAAAAAAAAAAGTCTAAAGGTAATGGAATCCACCCGAGAGTACTGAGGGAGCTGGCGGAGGAGCTTGCCAAGCCACTCTCCATCATTTGTCAGCAGTCCTGGCTAACAGGGGAGGTCCCAGAAGACTAGAGGCTTGCCCATGTGACACCCGTCTACAAAAAAGGCCAGAAGGAGGATCCTGGGAACTACAGGCCTGCCAGCCTGACCTCCGTGCCGGGAAAGGTCATGGAGCGATTCATCTTGAAGGTGCTCACAGGGCATCTGC
>NW_010522375.1:0-3694 GCF_000687285.1 Phaethon lepturus
CTGATGTGGGGTCCTGGGCCCTGGGCAGGGTCAGGGTAGCCCCAGGGCGCTGGGCAGTGATGGGGAGGTCCTCAGGGACATGACAGGTTTAATATATCCATTGGCTGTACTATAAAAGTATCTGAATAAAAAAGAAAGAAAAACAATTTCCTCTTCCTTATTTCTTGGGTATGATGCCATTTTGTAGAATTAATTTTGTATAAGTCTGTTGATTTAAGATTAATAATAATAATAATAACAACAACAGTATTTACACCTCATGTACGAGTATTTAGTAATTAGTGCTTATTAGTACTTAGTACTTCTATACTCTTAGATGGATGAGGCACAGGAAAATGCTCTCTGTTTCCTTTTATTTCTTCATTCTCCTTAGCTGCAGAAGTGCTGGAATGCATCAGTACAAGCAAAGACAGTGTAAAGACTTGTGGCAGGGTCAGTATCCATGAACTAAAGTATTTACTGCTTCTTGAATTTTATTGCTTTTTAAAGTAAAGCATAGCATCATTAAAAAAAAAAATCTAACAGACCATCCATAAACAAAGGTAACTAAGAAAGAAATCATAGTGCACAGCTTGAGATGTTCTGAGAGATCTTTCTGCCTTTAATTGTCATTGGTCTGTAAGTATTATAATTTGTTCAGAATTAGTATTAAGAAGGAAACATACCACTCCTTCCTTCTCCTTCAGAGACCAAACCACCCCAATTCAGAGTTTTGTCATGGAGAAATAATGATGGGAAGAGCACCTTTAGCCTTGAGAAATGGCAAATCAGGCAGAGAATTAACTGTTTCTTTCCAAGAATCAATACTTCCTACATCTGCTTCAATGACTAACTCTTGCTCTTCTTGCCCAACAGCAACATGTGGGGACCTGGACACTGATGGTGCTTGGCTAAAGCAGTACATGACTGGTCTGAAAAGAAAAAAGGGGTACACTCCAAAAAGAGATAGCAGGTTGAAGGCAGCTTTCAGAACAACTGAAGCGGCAGAGGAGCAGGGATTTATGGATGTGGATGGACAGCTGGCTAAACACAAGATCTAGCTGTACATTTGCCATCTCCACACTGAAAGCAGGCAAACAGGTCTCAACCTGTTCATTCAACACATGCTTTTCCTGACAGCAGAGCACATTGGCACAGCTTCTTTGCATGCCACACTAGCTGCCTAAGGGTGTCAAAAGTAGGAAAGAAAGTGTAATGGAAGCTTTGGAATTTCCAGTGTAGTCCAGGTTCTAGAAGACCAGAAAGAGAGCCTGTTCTTCTGAGATGAGGACATTCTCCCAGACACCTGTGACTTGATGGGAAATAAAGTGCAGTTCTACTCCATTTTTCAAAAATGTTTCTGGGTACTTCTCCTCAGGAAACAATTCTGTCTATGGATGGAGGAGCAGCTCTGAGAAGGGGGATTGTAAAGAACTGTGATTTCCAATGCAGGATCATAATTTTCTATATTGTCCAGATGGTTCTAGACATGTCATTTTCAGTGTGCTGCCTATTGGGATACTTAGTTCCCCTCTTAGACTCTAGAGAGAAATGAACTATTTCCTGCAATGTTCTTCTTTGGTCAAATACCAAATCAGTATTTAAATGCAGTACCATGCTAGCAATAGGATAGCCTCATATCATACATTCTTCTTCAAGATACAATTCTTAGAGGACCTCTATTTAAACAAAGGTTGCATCTTCCATCTGATACAAAAAAGAAGTGTTGGTGTGCATTTACATTTAAGGACTACAGATAAGCATTTTGTTCTGTAGTGTAACAAGAAAGGAATGTAAATCTATGCTATGCTATCCCTGATAACCACATGCTAGCAATTGTGACAAAATATATCTTGATAAAATGTACCACTGGAGAAAATACTGAAATGAATGAAAGAGGATAAGAATCAGTTCTTACATTTAGTAAATTGACAGTCATGTACAACATCTATGATCTCATTGCCAAACGCACTGTCAGCCTTCAAAACCAGACACGCACAAAGCTGTTTATTAAAAAAAAAAAAAAAAAAACAGAACAAAAAATGTCCTAGAAAAGTTATTTACTGTTATCTAAAGAAAGTACAGCTATTCTGGAACAATCCTATAATACCGCCTTTATAAGACTGTTAAATAATTCACAAGCATATTATTTGTCAAATAACTTATTCAACATAATTTTCAAGTAGAATTTTCTTGGAATATTTTTCTTTAATCAATGCTTAACACTGTTTATGTGTTTTCTGATACCAAAAAGCACTTATGAATTCAAAATCAGTATTTATCACATAAGGTTCTTATCACCTACTGGCATAAAGGTTCAGGACAGTTATAGAGAAATAAGGTGAAAGGCAAGTTATCTGTTTGGCACTCTACTCATGCAGCCAAAGTTGCAGTCAAGGATGTCTTCATCCCACTGGTGGCAGTGTGGACACCTCCAGAGAGTATATATGGATAGTGCAGCCTCAGATGACTGCTGTGCCAAGAGCTAGTAAATCTTGGAGATGATACTGAGAACATGAAGACAGATTCTAGAGTTTGTTGCTGCAACTTTGACTAAAGTTTATCACATTATTTAATGTTTTTTCAATGACAGTATTTTCTAGCACACTGAACAACAGCTGGGAATCACTGAGATTCAGTAGGCTCCTTGTTCCTCACTTGTTTCCTGGACTCCTTTCCCAAAACACAGCATAAGTCAGGCTCTTTATCAAAATATTCCCTCTGAGGTAATGCTGAAGGTGCTCCCTGATCCTTGGAAGGGAAAAAAAGCCCAAAACACAATAGTGCAGACTCAGGAATTTCTGGTTTGACTTATCTAAATGGGAAAATTCTTTAAATATTAAGAGCCACAGCTGTTTTCCAAACTCATTTCCTGCTGGTCAGGTTTCTTCTGTCAAATATAAATCTTTCTTCTGTGCTCCCAGGATTTCAGAGTACTTGCATGCTGTGTGTTTGTGAACTGAATTTGCTGTTCCTGGCATGAGAGAAATTCTTTTCTTCAGCAGACAAGGGAAAATCTAGTCAAACCCTACCGAAGTCAATGGGGCTACTGCGGTGAAATGAAAAACAAAGTCAGATCCACAAATTGTTGCTCTGCCAATTTATTACTTTTATCTTTTTTGTTTGTTTTTTTCCTTCTGAACCTAATTATTTATTTAAAACAGTAAGACTCCTCAGAGCACACAGAATATCACTGTCTTGTATTTGATGGGATTAATGTTTTATATTTGCACAGAATAATACCGAATTACCTATCCTCTCCTGTAAAATAAAAAGGTATATTGGACCCATCCTCAAAGATTTTTTTTTCTTCCCATTTGTTCTTTTTGTATATAAATGCCAGAATATAATTCAAAATGGAAGATGATTCATATAATTTGTGCACATCTGAGACATTCATTCCTGCATGTATAAATGCAAGAGAAAATCAATCTTCCAGTTATATTGCAGCCACATTATACATGCCTAGTGAAATCAAGGGTAAGAATAGGTTTGAAAAAGACAACATGAAGAAAGAATGAAACTATATTCAGGCAAGAGAAGAGGTAGGGCAGCAAAAGTCTTCTGACAGAAGTAACTAGCAGAGTGTCTCTTTAAATGGTGATAGAGGAAAACATTTAACAATTCTAGTCTGTTCTGTGTTTTCCTACAAAATCACCACTGAGAAGGGATCAACTGTTCCTGGAAGGTAAGGCTGAGCTAGAGAATTCCTGCT
>NW_010522375.1:3725-12070 GCF_000687285.1 Phaethon lepturus
ACTGCAAAAATACCAGCCTATTGTATTTAGGAAACTTATAGTAAAGCGAAGGTTCAGTCTTTTCATATAACAAATGCATTGGGATGTTTTTTGTGACTTGCACGGGAACAGGGAGAGTCTGGAAAATCTACTGCATTTCATAACCTATTTCTCTCTTGATAAGGAGAGAAGGTGCAAAAGAAAAGAGTACTTTTAGTTTTCTTAGTCCTCTCCAATTTTAGGCCAAAATTGGCATAATTCTTCAAGTATATTTAATTTTGAACAAAAAACATAAAAATCTCAATTTTAATACTAAGAAAAGACTTCACATTTTTCCATCTCTTATCATCAGAAATAATTGCTTCTCATATTCCCATACCATTGAACATCTGGGTAGGTCTATAGCATCACTCTCCTTATAGGAGACCATGTCTGACCATGCTCTAATCTAATCTACAACATGTTTCTGCATCCTATTAAAAGCTGTGACCTTATCTTACTGTAAAATTTGAATGACAAAATCAAAACAGACTGCTAGCAAAACCTATTCATCAATAATAGTAGCTGCAACATATTTTACATCATACAGTTTAAATCTTCTTTGCCAAATTTGAACGATTTTACACCACTCAGAGTAAACCAGGATTTCCAAACATTAAATACTATGGATCTACCAAAATGCTTTTTTTATGGTCCATGACTTAGCCTTCTTTCACATTTGTAGTAAAATATTGGTACCCTTCTTCTCTCTACAGTATGGAAATGTAGGTACCATATAAGTTAATCCTGTCAAGAGGGAGAGATGAGAAAACATCTTGAAATTCACAAGTCCATGGATGCGTGGTTTGTCAAATCCTAATTTAACAAACAAAAAACCCCAAACAATAACAGAAAATGGACAGTGCATTTTTTTTAACCTTGTAACTCACATTTTTTTTATTGAGCAAAAAAATTTAAAGGGGATTATTCACTTTAAAAGAACCTCTCACAGCTATGTAATAAAAGAGCTCTTCTCTTTTCAACACAAAAAGCTCTCTTCTGTTCTCATTTTCACATTGACACATCTGGATCTGTCAGAACTACCTAGGAGTAAATTGACAGCATTCATGCCATAAACTGACATTCTGACTACGTAGAAAATAGTTACATACAAATTTCTCTAAATGCAAGGATGAGAAAGTGAGTTAGCAGGAAGAGCTATGGGTGTAGCAGGAAAAGATAAAACAGTTGGTGTGAAGCTTCTCTTATCGTATGAGGTGCCATTTTCTGAGTTGTTTTTCGTGCTGTACAACACTCCCTGCAAACACACACAGTGCCTTCATCTTCCTTGGCCACCAGGTGCATTCTTTTCTCTTTCACAGCTGGTGAAGAAAACAAATGATTAACACATTTGGTTTAAAAAGTGTTAATTCCTAATGATGTTTTCAGGTAAGACAGAATTCAGTGCAATGTGTAATTCAGACCACTTCCCAGACCTTTCTTTGGGAGACAGGTCTCCTTATAAGTGCTGTTTGGTTTTTTCCTCTGTTTTTCAGCATCGTGATCACATCAGACACTCATACACACAAAGAAAAACATCATTTTCAATGATCATAAAAGAAAGATTAATAGAAAAACTACAGAAAGGATTATATTATTAATCTAATCTTTTTGATTTCCCACAAAAATTTGAGTATACAATATAATACAGATAAATTCTTGACTTCATGGTTTCAGCTGCAAGGTATGTTATTTTGTTCAAAATGGAGAGAATGGACAGAGAAGAGAAAATTAAATATGTAAGTTTTCTTTTGATAGGTAAAGATTAAGGAAACCCTTCGATAACTTTGAAAAAAGACAAAGACCTATTTCCTGTTAGATCTGTGAATTGTATCTGAGTTAGGAACAAATGTTGTGTTTGCTAAAATATTTCAGGGGCTTAAAGGTTTTTGTTTGTTTGAGTTTCTTTTTAATCTTGTGCTACTTTTCTTTTTACCCCTTACATTTTGGGTTCCAGCTATCAAATTCAGAAGGCAGCATATTTCATAGCCACAAAAGAAAGGTTAAAGGCATGGTATAGAAAAGTGCTGAAACACCTCAAATTTGCTGAACTCGCTTCAGTTCATATTCTAAGGAAGTCTATACGAAATAGCTGTTCTGCTCTTACTAATCTTTTACCAACTTGTACCCAATAGCTATTCATCCAGCACATCTCACAGAAACTGAAGAGCTAATGATTAATCCTTTGAAATTAAAAAAAAAGAAACAAACCACAGAAAAAAAAAAAAAAAAAAAAACAAGAACAAAAACACAGAGAGAGAAAGAATACGAAGCTTCAGAAGACTTAACATAAATTTTGCCAGGTTAAGGATTTTCTTAGGCTGATTTCAAAAAGATCTTTACAGTTTCTTAAATACCACAAAGATATAAAAACTGATTGTAAATTAAGAATTAAAACCTGGTCTTCCTGAAAGCAGAAGAAACATTTCTACTAACTAACTCAGGGAGAAACCTTAGTTTTCTCAATGTTTTTTGCCAAAAAAAGTGTCCTTCCATAAAGTACAAACTTCTGTGTAGGCGAACTGAGGAAATTTGCACTCAGTATCAACCTAATAATGGAAAAGAAAACATCCTGTGCCTCAGAGTAGGTAGGTGTTTCAGTTCAGGTTTTGTATATCTCTAAGAAATAAGAATAGCTGCATTTTAATTTGTGTCACTTGAAAAAAAAGAAATCTGTTCAGCAACCATGCTGAATGGTTGTACTTATCATATAAAAATGAGATAAGGAGGAAACTGTAATAGGAGATCTGCATTTGAATTTAAGACATTGTGTTACTTAGAATGACTGAAACATAACAATAAAGTGATATATTTTCTACATTCACTTAACTACTGAATTCAAATGTTAAAATCTTTTGTGAGGGAAAGTGACAAAAATCCTTCAGTGACTGAGATGGGATTGCCTGGGAATTTAATTTAAGAATCATATAAAGTTGGATCTAAATTTTAACTAAAAACTTCGTAGATACTTCATTGTTCTTGTTGTGCAATGGTGTCAGATTTTTTTCTGAAAAGCCCACTGTCTTCTGTCCACTCCTTTTTCCCGTGCATGGGTTTTCCTCACAGCCTGGAGTCCTGGACAGGGGTTTCAGTGCCACCTGAAAATTTCAGCTTTTGCAGCCAGCCTAGAAGCAGTGGGCAGAAACTGAGCCAGTTGTAGTCAGAACTGGAGGCCGTGAAATAATTTCCTGTACACAAGCTCTCCGTTTCCTCCTTATCACAAAAGTGTTCATTTTTTCTTTTCTCTCTCCTTCTTGCTCCCTGTATCTTTCTCCCTCTGCTGCCTCTGATCTTTCATATTCATAGACGTTAGCAAATACACAGTACTACTGCAATACGTTTGATATGACACAGTTTAGCCAGTTGAGAATTTTCTGCTTTGAGGATTACAGTACTATGGTTTCTAAAACACACAAAGGAGACAAACAGTGGTTCTATATTGCTACTAATAAGAAGTAGTCTCCTGTTTGTTGTTAACTCAGTTACAAGCTTTTCACAATAAAGATATTTACATTCACTTTAAGTTGATTCGGCAGATTGCTTTTATTTCATGTGCTGTTTGATTTTTTTCTGACTTAGACCAGGTCATCAGTTCTCATGAATATGTCTCCATAACAACAGAGAGTACAGGTAATACATGGGAGCAGGACAGAGGGAGAGGGAGAAGTGGGAGGCATTTAAGAAGACCTTTTTCTTCAGCCAGGCATGATTTCGTCTTGGCATTTACTGAATGTTACCAAACTTCGAATGATACACAGAAACATGGAACCATTGAATCATAGAATAGTTTGGGTTGGAAGGAACCCTGAGAGGCCATCTAGTCCAACCTCCCTGCAACGAGCAGGGACATCTTCAACTAGACCAGGTTGCTCAGAGCCCCGATCAACCTGACATAATATGTTTCCACGGATGGGGCATCTACCACCTCTCTGGGCAACCTGGTCCACTATTTTACCGCCCTCATTGTGAAAATTTTCTTCCTTCTATCTAGTCTAAATCTACCCTCTTTTAGTTTAAAACCATTACCCCTTGTCCTGTTGCAACAGGCCCTGCTAAAAAGTCTGTCCCCATCTTTCTTATAAGCTCCCTTTAAGTACTGGAAGGCTGCAATAAGGTGTCCCTGGAGCCTTCTCTTCTCCAGGCTGAACAACTACAACTCTCTCAGCCTGTCCTCACAGGAGAGGTGTTCCATCCCTCTGATCATTTCTGTGGCCCTCCTCTCGTCCATGTTTTCCCTGTGCTGAGGGCTCCAGAGCTGGATGCAATACTCCCAGTAGGGTCTCACCAGAGTGGAGTAGAGGGGCACAATCACCTCTGTTGACCTGCTGGCCACGCTGCTTTGGATGAAGCCCAGGGTATGGTTGGCCTTCTGGGCTACAAGCACACATTGCCGCCTCCTGTCTAGCTTTGCACCACCAGTACCCCCAAATCCTTCTTAGCAGGGCTGCTCACATTCCCTTCGTTCCCCAGCCTGTATTGATACCAGGGGTTGCCCCAACCCAGGTGCAGGACCCCGCACTTGGCCTTATTGAACCTCATGAGGTTCACACGGGCCCATTCCCCAAGCTTGTCCAGGTCCCTCTGCATGGCATCCCATCCCTCAGGTGTGTCAACCGCACCACTCAGCTTGGTGTCATGTGCAAACTTGCTGAGGGTGCACTCAATCCCACTGTCTATGTTACTGATGAAGACATTAGAGTGCCAGTCACAGCACAGAACCCTGAGGGGCCACTTGTCACCATCTGGATGTTGAGCTGTTGACCACTACCCTCAAGATGTGACCATCCAACCAATTCCTCATCCACCGCACAGTCCACTCATCAAATCCATATCTCTCCTATTGAGAGAGAAGGATGTTATGGAGGACCATGTCAAAGGCCTTACAGAAATCCAGATAGACAACATCCATAGCTCTTCCATTGTCCACTGATGTAGCCACTCCACCATAGAAAGCCACTCAGTTGGTCAGGCAGGACTTGCCCTTAGTGAAGCCACTCTGGCTGTCTCAAATCACCTCCCTGTCCTCCATGTGCCTTAGCATAGCTTCTAGGAAGATAGGAACATCTTTGTTCCTGCACTGGTTTTGGCTGGCATAGAGGTAATTTTCTACCTCTCGTAGCAGCTAGTATGGGGCTGTGTTTTGGATTTGTGCTGGAAACAGTGCTGATAACGCAGAGATGTTTTCCTTATTGCTGAGCAGTGCTCACACAGAGTCAAGGCTTTTTTTCTGCTTCTCACACCACCCTACCGGTGAGTAGGCTGTGGGTGCATAAGAGTTTGGGAGGGGACACAGCCAGGACAGCTGACCCAAATTGGCCAAAGGGATAGTCTACACTATATGACATCATGCTCAGTATGTAAAGCTGGGGGAAGAAGAAGGAAGCGTGGGGACGTTTGGAGTGATGGCATTTGTTTTCCCATGTAACCATTACGCGTGATGGAGCCCTGCTTCCCTGGAGATGGCTGAACAGCTGCCTGCCCATGGGGAGTGGTGAATGAATTCCTTGTTTTGCTCTGATTGTGTGCGCGGCTTTTGCTTTACCTGTTAAACTGTCTTTATCTCAACCCACGAGTTTTCTCGCTTTTATTCTTCTGATTTTCTCCCTTATCCCACCACGGGAGTATGAGCCAGTGGCTGTGTGGGGCTTAGTGGCTGACTGAGGTTAAGCCACAACAGTTTCTTACCTACAAAGTATTCAATGGTGTAATATTAAGATTTTACAGTATAAAAATTTGGGATATTCACTGTAATCCTTAATAAGAGCAATGTAACCAGGCATCCCCCAAGGAAATCAGATTAAAATTTCACACCACACTTCTCTATTCTATTCTGCAGTAATACATATTCTATAGAAAGGCTATTTTAGGTACAGACTGTTGCATATATAACAGGGTATTATCTTCGAGGTTGTGTATTCCTATCCATACTTTCAGTGTAAAATTGGGGAAGATAACATGGATCTGTAATACTTTCAGGTGTTTTTTTTTTTTTAAGAGATATAGAAAACTACATTTGATCTTAGTTTGCTTGGTGTGTGTGTCCCAAAATTAGCAATTCTCAAAACATAGGGAGATTTGAAGACTAACAACATATTCAAGGAGAATTACCATTTGAAACAACAGCTTTAAGACTGACTGCTTCATATTACATCTCTGTAATGTGACAGTATTTCATCAGTGATATAAATACATACAATAACTGTATGTGTACACTTAAGAATACAGGAAGCTTTTATTTGTAAGCATTCTTTTTACATGATTTATTTAATGCATTCTATGCATTGATTTTTTCAGTACAAAAAAGTTTTGGGTTTA
The DNA here is from genome assembly GCF_000687285.1 of Phaethon lepturus. NCBI lineage: Eukaryota > Metazoa > Chordata > Aves > Phaethontiformes > Phaethontidae > Phaethon > Phaethon lepturus. The sequence continues at coordinate 10,059 of NW_010522375.1, forward strand.
AATAAGGAACATTTCTTCCCGAGGGTAAATCAACAAAGTTTTGATACAACAGTAAGAAACAAGACTTTCTGATTTAAATTAAAAAAAAAAAAAAAAAAAAAAAATTTGTTCCTCACTTCTAAATAAATTATCTAACCCATAGGCCAGAGACCTGAAGTCCTAACTCATCCAAATCCTTCCAAATGACAAGATTTCAAAACTGTGACTGACCTATTTTAAAAAGACAGTTCTTATCAGCATTTCAGAAGAAATACAGATCTTATTTAAAGATCTTATAAATTTTGCTTTTCTCAGGATTTCTCTCTTTATTTATAATGACCATATCTCCTAGTGAAAGCTGTAACATTTTTATATACAGCCAGGGAGAACCTACAATAAATTTTCCACCTTCATGGATACAGTGCTCCACATAATAAATAAAAAGTGAATAGTCCTTGTATAAAGGCATATTTTTAATTGTGATTTAAACAGTTTCAAGCACAAAAAAAAAAGAAACCAAATCAACAACATGTCATTGTTTTCACCCATGTTTCAAAAAAAGTAGGGTTTGTAGGTCCAGGTAGTTGACATCAAATTCAATTAAAATATTAAGTTAATTCCTAGTTATTAAAGTTGAATCTCTATGGACAGAATAAGAGCCCTTATGTGTGGTACAAATCCCATGCACCTACTTTTGGGTCAGCTTCAGAAGAAGCAGATGGCATAAAAAGAAAAGTTTGTGCAAGCAAAAATAAATATTTACGAGGCTCTCAGAGATTTATGTTAAGAAAAATGGTATAAATTTTATAGCAACAAAATGAAGCTAAATAGTGAAAGATCAAGTTAGGCTTTCTGCTTCCTCTGCTCAAAAAACTTTATGACTCCATGCATCATTGTCCTTTGTGGTTACAAGCAGTTATGTATAGTGTCATTGCTTTCACACACAACACAGCACAGGGAATATTAGCACTGGTGGGGAAGGAATACAAAAATATGTGTGGGATATGAAACAATCATTGTTGCAGACACATGCGAAGCATCCACCTTGCTCTTAGACAGGAAAGATACAGTCATTATTGTAATCAAAGTGGGGGGTTGAAAATGGATTCTTAAAGCTCCTTTTACATTTATATGAGGTGGAGTAAGTGCTCTAGGAACATGGAATACTAATGTAATATTAATCTTATTTATTATTAAGATTAAATGGTGTTTGTAGTAGCTTGAAAATGATCGTTCTTCAATTATACTGTTGTAGCCATGGCATGGTACATTAGTAAACTCAGAAAAACAATTTTTTATTTTATTCTTTCTAAGTAAAAAACAAAACAACAATAAACAAACCTACGACAACATTTTTGTCTAGTAATTAAATTGTGACATTATTCCCAAAGGTACACAATTCTTCTAGATACAGGATTTCTGCCAAGAATGCCTTGGAAGTCTTACACAGCTTGATAGGTGTTGTTTGCCAAGTTGATGTGATTTTTCTCCTACTGAACCTGTTTCATCAATTTGATGTGTGAGAAATAAATATTTGCTGTGCAATTAACCGAGGATTATTATGGTCTAATGGAACTTCCCTGTACAAACAGATGCTTGGCCCTTTAGATGCATAAAAAGCACATCAGCACTTGGTAAATAAAATGAAGCTGTGGGGAAAATATTGTTAAAGACTGATGAACAAAAATGATGTGCATGTAATAGTTTTGGATTTGCTTAATTGAAGTAGCGAAGAAAAAATGACAGTTGCTACATGTGCAGATACAATATTTGCAAAGCTGTAGAAATTATACTGAAGGTACAGCTAGTAAAAGTAACAATCTTTTTTTTAACAAAAATACATGCCCTTGTTCTCAGGGTCTCATATATTTATCTTATATACAACATTTTCTAAAACTAAACCTATGTAACTATATGTTCTGATAAAACAAGAAATGAAAAAAAGACACACAAAATTATGGGCTGAAAAACGTAATACTTATATTAATAGTATAATAGTATATATAGAGAGTATATATATAGTATAATAGTAT
>NW_010522376.1:0-10602 GCF_000687285.1 Phaethon lepturus
TGACCACAGCCCCCATTCCTCGTCCCCCTGCACCACTGGTGGGGAGGAGGTAGAGAATTCAGGAGTAAAGTTGAGCCCGGGAAGAAGGGAGGGATGGGAGGGAAGGTGTTTTAACATTTGGTTTTAGTTCTCATTAACCTACTCTGATTTTGCTTCACAATAAATTAATTTCCCCAAATCAAGTCTGTTTTGCCTGTGACAGTTAACTGGTGAATGATGTCTCCCTGTCCTTGAATCGACACAAAAGTGTCCCATTATACTTTTCTCTCCCCTGTCCAGCTGAGGAGGGGAGTGGTAGAGAGGCTTTGGTGGGCACCTGGCATCCAGACAGGGTCAACCCACCACAACGCTTTTAGTAGCTGCAGTGGCCAGTGTTCTGGGGTCTTGAACTCAAATTCCTTTGTTTTGAGCCACTAAAATGCCAATAACCAGTAGTAACACTGCCTTTGTTTTCCTAAAATTGATGCCTGAATGGGTAGTTTATGCTACTTAAATTTTGAATGCACACTTAACCATAATTGTATAAAATGAGAAAATTGTAAGCTCAGAATTGGAGGGAGGGTGAAGCTACAGCTGCTAATGAAACCTTAGTTGTTGAAGTTCAAGTTAAAGGCTGAATATTCAGAATTGTATCAGAGACTGCAAACCCTCTAAAACTCACTACTTATGCCATTTAAGAATGATTGGGCACTTCAGTTTAATTTGCTTGAAGGTGAAGAGCTTATAAGATGTGTTTGAACCTAGAAATAATTCTGACAGCTAATTTTTACATGCATGAAAAAGAAGTTTTATAGTAGAAACCTTGACTTTTAGTATTGTAGGGCTAGAGTCCTGCTGTCATAAACACCCTAATGATTTCTGACTTAATTATGTATTGGAACGCTTAGGCTGATACACATTCCCTACCCTTTAGAGATTCATGTCTAAGTACCGAATAGTTGATGCACTCTTTGGCTATGAAACCTGCTTTGCTTTACCTCTCTGGCTGCTCAGCTCTGCAAATATCTAGGAGATGGATTCTCTTCTTGTTAGTATTTCACATCTAAGATAAGCCTCCCACACACACTTTGATTTATAAATAAATGGCATAAGCACATTAGACCTCATTTGCTGATTTTGTAAAATGCTTTGGGGCAACTGTTAGGAAAAGCTCTTCTGTATTTGTAGCAACATCCATCTGTGTGCCCGTCAGGGTGTTAGTCAAGTGGTTGCCAAAATGGTTTTGCACCCCTGGGGATCCACAGTGCGTTACTGAGGAGGAAGAGAGGAGCTGGACCTTTCAGCCGGGTATCTCCCTCTTAGATGGCAGGAGAGCAGTGCTAGGGCTGGCGAGATACTGCAGCAGCTGGAGTTGCCCTCCAAACTGCTACGTGCCTCTTTGGGAAAGGAGCAGGCAGGGAAAGGGTTGTCCCTGGCTTACCTGAGAAACGAAGGAAAGTGCGGCCAAATAGGACAGGGCAGGCTGGTTGTGGAAACAGAATAGTGAAGGAGTCGTTAGTAGAAAGAGACTTCTTCATCTTATTTGGTTTTGTATTAAAACTCTTGGTTTAATAATTAAGGAGTGCAACATCAAAAAGGTCCTGCATTAGGAGTGTGTCTGGCATGTTTTTGAAAGATTGTTACCCTTTGGCTACAGTTAATTCCATTTTAAATGCATTTATTTTCACTTAGAAAGTTGAGCTAGAGTTTGGATTGCTTCTGTGTTGAAGATAATTTGATTCCAGATTGCAGCAGTTTAGAGGTGTAGATAGAGGAAACATTCTTCCATAAAAGCTGCACTGTATCTAAATCATCCTATTCAGGCAAGGAGTTTGGTACTATGTTACAAGTTATGTGTTAAAAGTGAATGATTTATGATTTTCATATAATATTTTAAAATTCTGCTGTACATGCCTGTTTTTTAATAGCTCATGTGTCATCCAGCTGGCACATATTATGTCTATGAAAGTGAGTGTTGAAGTTAAAACGACTTAATGTAGATGGGTTTTCAGAAGCATGTCGTGACATTACTATTTTTTGTGTCAGACATGCTAAAACTGATCCAAGTTCTCAACATGTTGGCGGAAATGTCAGTCTCCGACTATGTTGAATGTGTTTGGGTATGATGCATTATTTGCTGATGCTGTTTTCTTGTTTGCATAAGTGGATTTGCATGGCTTGGTGCTCCAAATATTGGACTACTGAAAACCACCTGCATCTGCTGAGGTATTGAGACAAAAACTCTGGAGGCTGGCCAGGTTTCTGCAGTGCTCTGCTTACGTGTTTGACAGTAACATCTGGTACCACAGATGTTGAATTCTAGAGAGCCATAATTATTTTGAGAGTAGGGAGAAGTTGTCACACGTAGTTATTATCATGCTACTATCACAGGTATTAGAATCAAAGAGATCATTTTGTTCTTTGCTGACAGCATATGTTTTCTCAGCTTTGGAGATGTGCTATTTTGGTGCCATGCAATATGCAGATTAAAAATTATCTTGGCTTTTTTTTTTTTAGCAGCTTGAAGGTTAAAGAAGAGCAAAGAGACTGTAGATGCAAAATGTTTTGTTTCTTCAGAGTACCAGTTCCATTGCAATTGTGGTTGCTACCAAAATGTGCTTCACACCGTGCCCTGGAGCCTCTCATAAATAAGTGCTGGATTTTGCACTAGTGGCAGGGAAGTGCCTTAGCTCTGTTCATCTCAGGTGTTAAGGTTTCGCGTTTGCTTCGGTTTGTTTTTTGGGTTTCTTGGGTTGTTTGTGTGTGTTTTAAACTCCCTGAATAATTTTCAGGCACAGTATTATTGGAAGGAATAAGAGAGCTGAGATGTTGGGAATTTATGTATTTACAAAGGTATTGTGGAACAAAGAGATTTAAATTCTATTAATAGAATAATGGTGGAAATTTTGATTCAATGGGCCAACGTGATATCAGGAATTAACATCCAATTTTATAAGAATAGCCTTTCATTGAAACAGGAAAACATTGTTACTTCTTGATTTGTTTACAGTAAATACAAGTTTTGATCTTAAAGCTTTGTGTTTGGACATCTGCACAAGTGGAAATGAGCATCTTGTGAAATTTCTCAAGTCTAGTCTGAGCACAGTAATGTTCTAACATTTTTTTCAAAGCTTATGTTTGCAGTAATAATATTTAAAAATGTCTTAGACAACACAAGTTTCTAAGGAACAAACTGCAGGCACTAGCAAAACCTCCCTTCTCCCTAGGTCTATAGGACCCCAATCAAATGTACTTAAAAATCTTTGCACTATCTAAGACAAGTGTTTTTTTTTTTAATCTTATACCTACATATGATAAATATCAAAAGAACTTGAGGAAGTGGGACAAAACATGGGTAAGAGTCCCAAGCTAAGAATATAAGTACCATAAAATTCTCCTAATGTCTTATTCTGCACAGTCTAAATCTGAAATTAGTAGTAAGAACAATTTTATAATAATCTGTATGTACTCAGCATTAGAAATTGGTGCTTTTTTCTTTAAAACACAACTTCAACCATATCTTACTAAAAATGAGTGTTCTTTATTTGAATATCTGAATCCTTTGTCTGAAGTTACTTACAAGTGTGTTAGTATTTTTCAAACTCATCGGCTTTCCTATGCACGTAGCTCCGCAAGTGCTTAGGCGGCCAGGAGGAAAGTGAAATCACAAAGAGGTCATCATTTAGTTAGTTCTAAAATTATCTTATTTTGCTGTCCAGACCTGTGTACTTTTAACTTGCTTTTGTCCTCAGTTTACATTTACGTTTTAGGCTGCACTTACTGCCTAATGAACACAGTTTGCTGCTGACTCTGCTTGACAATCACTAGAATAATGCAATACCCTTCATCTTCTGGGGTGATACTTTTATTTAGTTAAAACAGCTTTTTACCTGCTTTACTAACTTGTCAGTGCTCCAGGCCCTCCATGGTTTCTTGCTTTTCCACTGTGGTGCCTGTACATTGTTTTACTTTATAGCAGCTTTGCATTCCTCACATAATCATTTCCTCCTCTGCACACCACCAGTGCCCAAGTTTCCCAGGGTGAGTCATTATATGGGTTCAACTTGACTTTGATGCACGCGCTTTTATTATTTTGCAATGTGTTGCATAGGAATGGTTACCATGAGACACACATTTTGTAACTTTTTGATATGGTTTGTTGATGCAACAAGTTTAAGTGATTTAACACCGTTTTCTGCCCTCTAGTTTTACTGCTGCTGGATGAAAAGATGTCTTTGGTTTTATTCCTTTTTTTATTTGTCGAGCACCTTGTCTTTGAATTGTACTTACACAGCGCACTGGGTCAATTTTTAGTTTCAGATGCTTCTCAGTTGCTTTGATATAACTATATCACTTAACCCTACACGAAAATTTGAGTCGTTTTTACATCTTCCATGGAACATTTTCCCCTTGACTGTATTACTGTGTGTAACAAGATGAATTCCCATGCTATCTTCCAAGTTGACATGTCAACACCCTCTGGGGATAATTTTCTTGTCTCAGTCCATTCCTGGCATACTCTACCAGCTTTTTCTCCTGCAAAGTGTGGTGGCCTTTTCATTTTACAAAAACATTTGCTAGCTAAGCTTCTACATTAATATTCTGCAGATAATTCCTATTCTACCTGATTTGAAAATATTGTCCTATTTCAGACATATCTGAAATGATTTGCATGTTTACGCATGATTCCATGTTCATATTGTAACAGTGGCAGATAAATGACACTTTAAAAGTGGATGATCTCAAAACATTATTCCTAATGTGGTCCTGTGAATTACAGGTCCATTTGAATGCACTGGAAACTTGCTCGTGACAGCATGATTCAGATATATATCTCCTTGTTTCCTTTTTCCTTTCTTCTTAAATTTAATTTCTGATTTCACATTTGAAATAATTCTTTCTACAGTGGAGAAAGCATCAGAACAGAGCAATAGAGCAACCACCTCATGAGTGAGCTGCTCAGACTCTCTTTGGGCAGCTCGTGGCTGTCATTCCTATTTCCCTGGACAGACCACGGAGTAGATGTATCTGAAGCAGTTGATCTGTGAGGCCATTCTTCATTTTGCTTATTGGGTTGTTTTGATCTTTACTTCATCATTGTAGCCAAGAAATTAAAGCATTGGCATGTTACCAGTTATATGAACTTGAGACTTCACGTGAATATGTTTTATCGTTACTTGTGATCCTGACTTTCCTGCTGCACGTCTACATATCCATATCAGGAACTGTGCAACCAGGAAAATCTGATTTAGAAAAGAACTAGAACTGGGCAGGGGTTTTATTCTAGGGTGGCACTTACTGTCTTACTAACGTTTGTCAAAGTAGGCATTGCTTCTTTGTAATCTTTTTCATGTATGCCAGAGAGTATGTGAGAGTTGTTTTTAAAGACTAGATTTTGCCAGCCTTGCTGTGGTGGGTCTGCTAATTTATCAGTTAGTCTCCCTCAGGGGTATAATTGCCAGATGCTCTCTGATGCTCATTAAACTGGAATCAACATCCTTATAAAATCTATAAAGATAGACTGTAATGCTGCTACTTCAAATAGGGAAAAAAATTCTATTGTCAGCACTACGGCAGTGGCTGTAACATGTCACAGCAGGCAACTTGATTGCAATGGTCTTCTATGAAAAAAAATAAGGACTAGTGAAGAAAAATGAAGTTTCCCAAATGCACGCAATGTTTTTGCCTATAATACTCATAACACTTCACACTCACATCGTATTGATGATGCAAAATATTACATTTGAGAAAATGTGAACTTATATTTTCAACAGCAGCAATATACTGGGTAGCATGGTAAATTCTGCCCGAGGAGCATTAATGTTGATATTATGTCTAAGAAAAACATAAGAGTACTACTTACTCTCCCTGTGATTTCTATGTCAGTTATGGAAGGTGGGTTCTGAGGGTGAGATAGCAGATTAAGCTCTCCTGAAGCCAATTTTTAAGTTATTTCTCACTTAGAGTGCTCTGATTTCAGGCGAAGATTGGGTAAGAATCTTAAAGCTTAAAATATAATACAAGGTTAAATTATGTCAGTATCAAACACTTCTAAAATATTGTACTTCTTTATGAGAAATGGAGAAAATACGAACTTAGCGGTAAAATTTGAAACACATAATGTTCATAATGTAACTATGCCCAATAATACAAAAACGTGTGGGCTCCAGTTTAGCAACCCATAACACTGTTAATTAAAAATGGCAGCAACAAAAAGCAAGATGATAAGCAATAGACATTTTCGGCATCTTCTTAACTTTCACAGCTAAGACTGCAAGTTAGCCCCACCTCTGAAGATCAATAAACTTCACAGATCAGGCATGTAATTGAATTAGTTACTGCCTCCTGTTCCGTGCCAATGCCAGATGCATCGGAGCATACTGTAAGAATTCACAGTCAATAATTATGGCTCGGTTAATGGTTGTATTATGCCTGCAGGTAAAGTATTTCTGACTTTTCTGCAAATTTTTTTTATTTTCTATAAGGCAAATGTGTATTTTCATTAACTATCTAAATGCATCATTCCTTCCTAAATGTTGCCTAGTTGCTCTTCACGATATTTTTATTTTTTTAAAAAAAAAAAAAGCTTTCATCCATCATTTTTGTGATAATTCTGCATAAAAGAGGAGTTTAGTAGTTTAGTTGGGTGGAGGGGGGAAAAAGCATACAGCTGCTTGTGGTGGCAGATGGGCAGATGTGACATCTCTTGGGCCAGTAGCACCTTGAAGTGGCCTTTGCTTCCTTCAGAGAAAACCTTTGGCCTCCTGTCATAAGGAAGTTTTGCCACTTGCATAATACAATATTTTTTTCCAATCACCAAGCCTTTTTATTTGTCTTTTTGTTGACTCTTTTGGAGGCAACACCAAACTTCCACGCAGCCTGGGTATTCTTGGAAGCAGAGAGACTTGAGCTGTGTCTGCAATTAAATTATTTTAATGTCACCCTAAAATCAAGACACAATTAACCTGCACAGTAAACCTGGGAGGAAGGTTTTTATAACCACTAAGATGACTGGTTGCTCAGAGGAGAACACGTGAATAGGGGCTGTTGCGTGGGCTGTGCAGGACCGTTCGTGTGAGGCTCCTGCTTCCAGCGGTATCAGCAGGTGAAGCAGTGAGTTCCTCCTGGGGTACCCTAACGCTAGGGACATGTCTCTTTAGAGATCTAATCCAGGTAGCTCTCGCAAGTATTTCTTTCCGGAGCTTAGTTATTTCAGGCTTTATTAATGATACTAGTTGTAGCCATTTCCCTCTACTTTTGCAAAGGGAGTTTGAATTGCAGATCATGTAGAATCATAATTTAATAAAGAACATTATTTAATAAACCAAACTTTTTTTTATTGCTGACCTGTACTATGCTATTCCTTTAATAAGTAGCTGTTCCCTTTTCAATTTGTAGTGATTAGTTTATTACTGCTGATTTTAAAAAGATGACAAATATGTCTTCATAGTCTTTTAAAATATGGCTACAGCTTAAATTCAAACAGATTACTTGAAAGGAAGATGAGAGGTTATTTATTGCATATTCTGCTCATGCAATGGAGCGCTGGGGAGCGTTGCCTGCTTTTGAGTTAGTGCTTGCTAGGGAGATCAGTGGTAGAAGTCCTATTCATTTTGTGCAAAACTGGATTAGGTTATCAACACGTGTATGATGGCACATGGTGCATAAAGGCACAAAACTTTTTATTGAAAAAAAAGAGAATGTTCAGTATATAATAGCATCTGTATTTAGGGCGAAGATGATTTTTCAAGTATTTGCTTGCACACGCAAAATTCAAGAGACTGCTTGTTTTGACAGAAACAACCTTTATATATTATTTTGAAATTTTCTTTTAAACTGTTTAAACAAATTTACTTTTATCAATATACATTAGATTTTTATGGATTTCAGAGGAATTTTATTTTATTTTGTAGTTGGTAATGTAATTACTAAAGTGCCTTTGGTGAACAGTAAATCTGAAAACCAGAAATCTTTTCTCTCTGTTTCCTGCCTTTAGTATTATCGACATTATTAATTAAAAACAAAACAACCCCCCCGCCTTGATTTAATGAATTGGCTGTGTTCAGGTGAATAACTTGGAAAATTATCAGCAAAACAAATACAAAACTATCAGTTGATACGCTGTCATTGTAGTATGGAAATTTGAAGTTAACATGGTATTGATAAAACTTAGGTTGTTCCATGTCCTCTTCCAATTTTAATCATAACCTCTTTGTGTATGTATATTAGATTACTATTTTATTCTGGTATTAGTTTTTGTAAATTGTTTGTTTGTAACACACAGATTTAAAGCTTTATTTTTGTTTTAGTTTTCAATATCTTATCAGTGATAGTGAACATATCAGACTGGCAGCCCTAGAAAATTACAGCCTCTGTCAAAATTCTCTGAAATTGTTTATTCCAGGTAAGATGTCTTGCTTTTCTCTGGAAGAAATTTTAGTCACCAGGAAGTTCTTGGTAGATTTTTTCCTCTCTTGACTGACTTGTGTCTGGCTGATTGTTTTGCGAGCTTCATGGGCAATGAAAGCCATTTTGCACTGAGTTAAGACAGCCATTATAACCTTTTGGTGACATACTGATATCCTAAATTCTTAGGTCACTCCTTGGTTACTCTGGAGGGGTTATTAACATTTCTGGTAGACTTTGTGAATTAAATGTAGGGTTTGTTTGTTTGTTTGTTTTCTTCCTCAGACCATTTGTGTTCAGGTGGTGCTGAATTTAAATGCGTGCTTGTTATATTTGAAATAGGGGCAGAATTTGGGTGGAGGAGCACTGGAACTCAGAGCAGATAAAACTGGAGTGTAGATGTTGATTGTTCAGCTCCTTTCTGATCTCCTGGGTTTTGAAGTTAGAGTCCGGATTTTGCCATAGCGTCAGATAGGAAGGCACTCATTTCACCGTGTCCAAGAATAAGGACTGTACGTGTAAGAGCTTTGATGTGATTGACCCTGATTTCCAAGTGTTTTCGAGGGTGACAGCAAACAATGGTTTTCCTTTTATTTTTCTGCTGGGGGAAAAGCTGATGGAAATTTTTAAAATTAACATTTTGGAGATGAAAGAAGGGTAACATCATTTTAACAATACTCGGTTAATATTTCCATTTCAGTTACTGACTGCAGTGAAGACTTTTTCCCATCTCTTGGATCTGTACTGCTGACTCACTAGCGTTTTCTATCTGTATAAGATTTGCTAGGTTGATAACTAATATCCAGTGAAGAGGTCACAATGGAAATCTTCATATAAAAGTAAGAAAACTTTTTTTGGTTAGAGAGTCCTGAGGTGCATTCAGATGCAGTTTCGTGTATCTGTGGTTGCAAAGTGCTGTCAGCACAGGTGTCATAAAATGTGAGGCCAAACCTGTCAGACACCTGCGTCAAGGATATATCTACTTTTGAAACTATCAGTCTGGAGGAGGCTGATAAGACGACCAAAAGTAATCCTGAGTTGAGAAAAGCGAGAGAATAGCAGGATTTAAGATGATAGGGGAGAGGTGAGGTAAACAAGAAAGACAGACTTGGGGATGACAGGTTTGTACTTTTAGTGTTAATAAATAACATCCCACCTAACACAGCAAAGTGTATGTCTGGTAATCCTGTAGTGACATCCTGGGAGCCCAGCCTGCAACTGGGTGGCTTTGCCCCTGTTGGTGGCTTTTTGTTCTCCTGCCACCTTGCTCCCCGGGGAAGGGAGACAAGGATTGGGCCTTTTGGTCATCCCTATTGCGTATCTCACTGTGCCTCTGCCAGACATCCCTGCTGCTCTGCTGTGGGGTGTCTGCAGAGGCTCTGTTACCTTTTCTTAGGTAAGAGACACTCAAGCAGAAGACATGAAGCTGCTGATCGTGTCCTTAGCAGGCAGTATTGTATCATGATGGTTAGAGAAACAAAACCATCGTCGTCATCATATACTCATCTGATCCTGACTTGCGTCAGACTGTAACACCAGCCCTGGAGCCAGTTTGGTAGTTTGAGCTGTGAGGCAGGGCTATATGGGATAGTGATATACATGACACCTGCGCTCCAGGTACCTGTTTGAATTCAAAGCATGGATGAAGATGCCTCACAGGTCCCAGGTGGCTGTTCATCTCCTGCTCTGTCATCAGGAGGATTTCCTTGGCTGCTTCCTTGCAGATCCTGAACCTACTGACTGGCTCGGATGTGTGGCACTCATCTAAGGGCTGTTTGGGGCTTTGGGCGGGGGGCCAGGGTCTTTTGTTTTGCTGATTGATTTCTATTTTTTCTCCCTACCCTTTACTTAGTACTTAAAGGATGTCTTTTATGCTTACATTTATTAGGAGACTAGAGGTGAGCCACTGTCTTCTGTTGCCCTATCACACCTGTTAAAAAATTACACCTGTTTCTTGTAGATAAGGCAAGAAACAAATTACTTGGGTGCCTTTCTCTGACATTTCATTTGTCTTCCAGACTGTGCAAAGGTAGTTGCCTTCATGCCAAAATTAATTATGGACAACTCTGGAATTGCTTAATCTGTCAGAAGCAACAGGAGAAGAAAACATCCGTATTCAGTGCTGAAGGGCTGGGTGAATAAGGAATAGACAGGAGTTTTCCAGACATAAATAGGAGTTTTCTCACTCCTGTGTTCAGCTGATTTTCAAAATTCCTG
>NW_010522376.1:10633-44888 GCF_000687285.1 Phaethon lepturus
TCTGCTTTCATCAAAATTGCTTGTCTGAGTCTTAAATTAGCAGGGTCACACTAGCAGATGGTTGAAGACTTAAACTAGTTTCCTTTTTTTCTTTAGCAAATTTATTCACAACATACACAATTGCTCCAACAACACTATACCCTCCTTGGGTTACTCTGTTTCTAAAATAAAATGATGTTTAAGAGGATAAATCTTGTATCAACTGGATATCATCTTATAATCTAAAGAATGTAACTTGTAACTACATAAATTACTATTACATTCTCAGCACGGTTTCAGATGAGTGACTTTATTCCTCTTAAAACCATTACTGTGTGTCTTTTTTGCCAGTAACGGTGTGTGAGGGACCTCTCGCTGTTTCCTTAACGCTGCTATGCCAAGTACTCCCTTCAATTTAAGTGCAGATGGTGACTTTAAACTATATTTATTTGTTTGGAATGAGTTGAAATCTGTACGTGAGGTGGTGGCTTTCCTTGTTCTTTCCCCTGTGAGTGCCACTTGACATGTCCTCATCTGGTGGCAGGATTACAGTGGAAAAGGAAAGAATTGGGACTACATTTACAGGAAGAAGTAAAAGCCTTTCACTGGGTGTTGATTCAACAAGGTAATATCTCTGCAGTCAGAAATTAAATTGTTAGCCTGAGGTTCTTCCAGAATAGGCTTCTTATTTTTTAGAATAGTTTTCTTAACATTATAGCGAGTTGGGCTTAAACAGTCTTATTATGTCCTTTTCCGCTCATCAGTGTAAATTGAAGTGTGGTTTGGCTCAGTGTTTGCAATACTCCAGGCCCCTTTGGTTTTCTCCATCTCTTTCCAGAAACACAGAACCTATGGTGTGGCATGCAGCAGTCATCCCGCAAGCGTGAGGTGGAGGGTATTTCTATTTCATATACTGCTTTTATTTACTTTTAACTGTGATCTCATGCCTGGGCTAGAGGAGCGCAGCCATTCCTGGCAGCGTCCCTGTGTGTATTGAATATCTTCTGGTGGGTCTGTGCTTGCCAAAGCCTCCGAGCTGCCACCACGCTCCTGCAAGAGAAGGGACCCCAAGGGCAGCAGAGCTGGCCAGCAGCAAATGACGTGTCTCTCCGGGCCCTGTGCTGCGGGGAAGGCTGGGTCGCGCCGCTGCAGCTTCCCAAGCATCAGATCAAAGAAGCATGAGACCGCCGTCCCTCTGTGCAACTGTCTCGCTACTTTAATTTTTTTATATCATGTCAAGCAGAACTGCCAATACCACATAGCAAAATGATTCATCTTTTCTCTATCGTTACTTGCTAAAGCAAAGAAAGTAATTATATTAGAATACAAATATTTTTTTAATTTGTTATCTGACTGCTGAGTGTTCTTGGGTCATTTATGTCACACTCACCTTTGTAATCTGAAGAGCTAAAATACTTTTTAATAAAAGCTGGAAAATCTGACATCATCACAGTATTCCAGGAGCTGAGACTTGAGATAAATGCAAAACGGATTTGCATGGCTAGAAACTTTTTATTTGTTGCTGTTAGCTTTTCTATAGGAATTGGAGAATAAAGCTGAGGGGAAAGGCCGCTGTGCCTGAAATGCATGACATTTCAAGTACTACTTTGCTTGTCTCAGTGGTACCAATTTTATTCTGTAAAAAATCCTGCCGATAGTTTATCACATTCCACTGATGTGCCCAAAATGAGAGTTGTTAATAAACAGTGGTATCTTGGCAGCTTCTTGTGTCTTGTGCTTTTGCTCCTCCACTCCAGCTTCTGTTTAGGAAACAGCTTTAAGCTGTACGCACTGACTGAACCTTTTTTGGGGATGTGCCAAACGTATTCTGGGTATTGTGAGTAATAATAGCATTAATACAGTCAAGAAACCCAAAACTCTTCTGAGTTTTTCAGTTACCACTTCTTCCCGAGTGTGCCTGTGTTAAGAGACTGAAAAAATTACAATGTTAAAATTCATGTGTTGTTGATAGTCTCCCACTCTCAAATATAACTCATTACATATTGTCTCATTATGGTTATCTATATGATGCCATATTTATTCTGCATTCATCAGCTGGCAACTGCAGCCATTAATTTTACTAATGTTTCTAATGCTATGCTTAGCAGGAATTATTTGATAATCGGAGCTGTAATAATTGGAAATACTTGCTTGGAGGTGGGTACTCAGATGATGTTCATCTATCTGTCTGCTTCAGGCTTTTTAAAGCTTTTTATGTAAGTGATGTCTATGGTTTTGGGTGTATCATTTTTATGTTTTCTTTATACAGGGAAGACGTATAAAAGCTTAAGTAGTTATCTGCTGAGGGAGGCTACTAGAAGAAAATATTTTGTACATCATTGGTCCACCTGTTTTTGGAGGGTGGGTAAAGTACTGGTTTGGTTGCTCAAAAGAATTTTGTACAGTATCTGTTCACAAATATATTTTCTGGTAGAAAAATTCTCTGTTGGAATTCTGCACTTCCTAGGAGTAGTGGAAGAGAGAATTACTGTTGGTTTTCAGCACTAGAACATTTTTGAAGTGTACTGCAAATGACGCTTTCCATAAAGGCTGACGTTTCATAGGATTTCATAACATGAGTGTCTTTGTCACGTTGTGAAACTCATGAATATGAAGATAGTGTGTAGAAAGGCTTTGATTAAATTAAACTTTACCCTTTGTGTGGTACCATGTCTGTCTGGGCTTGAATTCAGGGGCACAGCTTTGCTCTGTAATTAACCCAAATAGACAGAGTTCAGTGTATGTGAGGTGATCCTGTAATTTTTTTTTTATCTTAGGAGCTTACATTATATTTTTGGCCTTGTTGGACAGTGGATTTTTTTGTGGCTCTGAAAGTGGTCCTCTAATCATCTGATTTCCAAAAGATGCTAAGAATCCATAAACTTTAAGTAGGGCCAGTAGTTTCCCTGTGCCTTGGAAAATACAGGTTTTCAGTGTATTCAAATCCAAATACTCAAGAAAGAGTAATCCTTACAAATGGCAAAAACAGGTGTTACTTTTGTTTACTTAAACTTTTTAGTTGGTACCAAAACGTCTATTTTTCTCCCTTTCAATCGTCTTATGTTTTTGGCAGCTGCGACCCTGCAGAGTTAAAGGGTCATTTTACAAAGAAAGTCTAAGAAACAGGTGAATATGTTTCCCCAGCAGGACAGCTTAATGTGTGTTTTTCCCTCTTTAAAATGGGAACCAACAGCAGCTGAAAGCTGTTGTGGGGCTTTCTCCCAGGCGTTAGTGAATGACGCTGCCCTGGGGAAGGAGCAGCCCATTGTAGCTGTGTCTCCTGGGGTTCTTGCTTCATCTGGCAGGAGACAAGCTGAACTGTAGCTGGATGTGTCCAAGGGTAGAAAAAGCAGATTGTGTTCCAAACATCTTGTTTGCTTGCTGTCATCAGGAGTGGCACTGAAATCTTCTGGCGTTTCTGCAATCAGTCTTAAATTGGAAAATAATAGCTGCGGATTAAGCAGTTGTCGGGCTTCTTCCAGTCGCGGCAGTTTATGCTGCATGCATGCTCGTGCACACACTCTCACACACATGTATGCATGGCTTACCAGTTATGCCTATAGGTTTATATAAAATCTGTGTATCTCTCTGACTTTTCAACAAAGAAAATGCAATTGTTAAAGTTTGCTTTTAAATTACATGATTATGTAGGAGACCTGCACTTTTATAGGAAGAAAAGTAGGTATCCTCCTCTTACAGTTAACCTGGTTTGGGGTTTATCCTTAATTTGGCAGCATGTGGAAACCTGTATATGAACAAATATTATTTCATGCATCATTGTTGTGGAAATATGAATGGATGGAAACAATGTGCCTTTGAATGCCTTTAACTAAGCTTTTTTCTATTAATTCACCACTGCAGGTGTATCTTTGTATCCTAAAAGCATACGTCGGTTATTGAAAGCTGCTTTAGGTGCAGCCATTAATTTTACTAATGTAAAAGACTAATGATCGTCTACTTCATTACGCAGAGACCACTTGCTCTCGTTTCATGTCATCTCCTGGCTACTTACTGAGTTTTTAATCTGGTTGCTGGAGTCATGCAGCTCCTTTTGTCTTATTAATACCACACCTTTAAAAAGGTAGGGCTCATTCAGCTAGAAGATTTTGACGTGGTGGTTTCAGTTCAGGAAACAGAAAAGCCAGTGCCTACTGTGGGTGCTGGAGAAGTGCTGGAAGTGGCCTTGGGTTGGATGGTGGCTTGTGAGAAGATAATTAGTCTTAGGGAGAGGACTTGCTGCAGAAAAGTATTTTGGTAGCTAGATGAGCTGGATTAACAAATATATAGTGTTTAAAATGTGTAAATAAACCTGGCCTATTTTGATGGAAGTGGGTTCATGGTTCCATCAACAGAGCTGAATAAACAGGAGTTTTCAGGTGGAGGGCAAAGGGGCAGGGGAGGGCTTGGGACAATAATCCCTTGAGCAGCAACAGCTGCAGCTGGAGATGTGTGAGTTTATTGGGTGAATTTCCAGTACTGATACGGTAGCAGCACATTTGAAGGCAGAGCATTTGGTACGTATGAGACTTAGGGCTGAGGCCTGAGTGGGTAGAAAAGGATAAACCGTTGGAGTACCAAGTGGTACGATGTGTCTCACCCTTAGAAACACATGATGCTGTGTGGACGTGCCAGTCTTCCATGGGAAAATTTTATAGCCGAGGAGGAAATAGGCTTTTAAACCAGCTACCTAGGTCTTTAACGTATGTGACCTAATTTTCAGTGCTCATAATTTTTAATTCCAGGTTTTATTTATTTGTATGTCTAAATACGTATCTTGGATTCTAATGTTAACTATCCATTTTTTTAAAAAAAGAAATCTTGGCTGTGGATAATTTGATTCAATTGAGTTTTTCCAGTTGCTGTTATGTATACTAAATGTATAGCTAGAGAGGGTGATGTTGTTGTTTTACAAAATGCATCCTAGTAACTTGGTATGTAGTAAGATATAAAGCTATTGCTGTCATTAAACAACAATATTATCATTATATCATAATGTCACATGTCATTATTTAATGACATTATCATTATGTCATTAAACCACATATCCTAATGTACTGGGCAAGGTGAAGAGAAGATAAGATAATGTAGAGCAAGCTTATTCTCATTTCTCAACTCTGTAAAAGTTCACATCTGCCTCTGGATAACAGAGTCATACAAAACCTTATAATGATTTTTTTTTCCTTCAAAAAAGCCCCCTTAAATAAGGTGCTCTTTTGTTCCTCCAGAAGAGAGGTGGTGTATTAGTCATGAAGAGTATAAATAATATTGCTAAATAAAATTTAGAACCTAATTATCAAGGTGGGAAGAGATTTCACCAATTTTTATACGAATTTGTGCCTTTTGCTAGCCGAGAGAGCAAACTTGTGGACACAGACTGCCAAATCATTTCAGATATGACATCACTTTTATCTAAAATTTTAAAACCTTAGTATAAGGTCACAAAACACTTTCCAGCAGCTGGGCTGTTCCTCTGCCCACTCACCATCTGGATATTGTGAGTAAATTATTTTTATAAGCCCATGCTTCTGGAGTATTTCCTCTGATCCGATCAGTGTAATACATAGGGTAACATGTTATGGTGGAATAGCGGGCTGGAGTTCACAAGGGGTATTTCGGGGGTGAGATGTGGTAAAGGAAGAGAGCAGATGTGAGGCCATCAAAGGCTGTTACCGAAGGAGAGTTTGTAGTGGGAAGAGGAGGATGGTGACAAGAGGTGGTAGAAAAACTCCCAACAAAGAATGGTAAAAAAAAAGTATGTGATATGAGGTGACAGCCCAACACAACCCAAAACAAAAACCATTCACAAAACCTCAGAAATGAGGTATAGGCAGCATTTGACAGTTTTGACAGTATAGAGTTCATTGAGAAAGATAGAGAAGCAAAGAGTTTCTCTTCAAAGTAACCATTCTTAAGGACCTAATTCAGTGAGTGGCTGCTATTTGGGTGACCTTAGCCTGTTTGCGCTGTCTCTATGTACACCAAGATTCTGCATTTTTGTAGCATTACTGCCATTAGCTTAAGGAAACTTGCGATTTGAAACAGTATATAGAAAAGATGCTCCCACATGCCATTCAAAATAGAGGCTTAAGTCTTTGCTAAATCCTTTAGGCTCTTTGGAAGATATTGCTTACATAAATATCACAGCTAATATTGTATTTTGTTGACAAAACCATTAACTTAATTGAAAATATGCTTAGCATCTTCCCTTGTGTATGTTACAATAATTTCAGATAAAGTGAATTTCTAAGCTTAAGCACATGTGATATTTATATTAATTGGCAATCGGATTGAATAAAATCCACAATCTGTTTCACTCAATATTGCATGCATTTCAGATCATTATTTTCTTCAGTAGCAGGGCTCATAGTAATGTAGTTTTCCCTACTCCTTTTTGCTTTCTAACATGCCCCAAATTGCTGAGGCCTCATAGTAATTGTTCCTTGTACTTAAAGAGAAGTTTTTATTAAAAGTAATTTCATTAAGCATCTAACCAAAATTCAGAAGTCAGTAAATGCTATCCTAGTTTTCTTTGTCTCTGCCCTGGAAGAAGTTGAAAGAGTTGATCTAATTTTAGGTGTATATCTTTTTGTTTGAAAGGAACTTTCTTGGGTGTAGTTTTAATTGGGGTTGGGGGCAGCTTGCAGTTTGCACCGGGGTGCCCTGTTACTGCTTTCTGGCAGTGGAGTTAGGGAAACTGCTTGTGGGCACGCTTTCAACTGGCAGGAAATGCAGAGAAGTAAAAGCCTCCAATGATTTCACATTAAAGAGAACAACTACTTTAAAATAATGTCTATGTATAGATTTGCACTTGTATAATTTGAATTGGTTTATTAAAATAGATGTGTGCAATATTTGTAACTTGCTGTGGCGATGCGTTGCTCTGAGGAGTGAATGCACGTGAATTGTTGAGTCTGTAACTGTCGTGTTTTTCTCTCTTTGGCAGAATTCTGTTTGCCGCGAAAGCGTCAGTGAATACGTGGCAATACAGGCCGTTCAGCTGAAGCATTTTGGGGTGGGTGCAGGAAGATGTTGAAGGATGGGCACAACACACGTTAGACTGCAGTGAAACCATTACTGTGTTCCCATATTTACTAAGAAAGGTAGATTTCTTTTCTGAAGACTTCCAGTAAAACTCAATTTAATTTATCTTTGGTTTCCCAAAACCACAGACTTTAGAGATACCTGTGTTTTAGTGGCAATTGCTTCAGGTATAGTTACAATTGTAAATTTTTACTTTTTTGTCTGTTTATAAATTTTTGACTAGCTACACTGCTAAAGTTGTGGTTTTACTTTTTTTCCTCTGATTAAAAAATCTGAAGCTGCTTTATGTGGTTCAGCTTGATTAAATATATTTAGACTTCCAACCTCATATTAGTTTTTCCATTTCAATATTTATCCTGTTTATGTGTCAGTGAATGCATCACGTGTTAATGTCACAGATTTTTAAGAAATTTGGGATGAAATGTTGTGTTTGCATAATTCACGTAGGTAGTTTGTTACTGAGAATAGGGGTATTCATGTCATGGCAATAACAAACAGACCATCTGCCTCCCAGAATTCCTCCAGCTAGTAAATAGCTTAATGGATGACTTTGTCTTCATAGTAGATAGAAGCAGCAGTGCAGGATGACCATGCCAATATTTTTATTTTCTGCAGTGTAGATACATGACCACGTTCTGTACGCGTACACCCAGTGAAAACCTGCTCTGCTGCTAAATTTCCGAATCCTGTTTGTGTCCTCATGTCTGTCTAGCTTCCTTAACACCACATTAAGAACAGACTCAGAGTAATATCTTTGCAGGAAGAGAAACAAGAAAATGTACTGAAAATTACCATTGATGTGTAATGATTCTGCTTTTTATTTTTTTTTTTCCCCAAGGATTTAATTGATACCGCAGCTTTGGAATAAAGCACTTTCCTCTTTACTGCCTAGCAACAGCCACCCCCCTCTGGCCTTCAGGTTGAAACATCACCGTGCTACAATAGCCCATTTGTACTTGCAGTAAGCAATTCAGGTGATTGCAATTGTATGTTGAATACTAGGGGACATTTTTCAGCCTTGATTCCAATTCCTGAACATCTGCATGTTGTTGTTGGTTTTGTCTTTTATTTGTGCTTTATTCGCTTAAAACAGGGCTTTGAAATTTTAGTTTGAAAATGAATTAGACCATTTAAGTATTACTCCATGAAACCATCACTCCCTGTTCATGGGATACTTTGTGTGGTTCGCTTTATTTTTGGATAAAGAAGGGCCAGAAGTCCGAGGGAAGTCTAGAACAGGCAAGAAAATGTGGGTAAATAAATTGCTTTGGGGGAGCAAGTTACACTTTTGGGCTTGCAAAGAAAAAGGCGGGAATGTAGTACACCAAAAAGTTTAAAGGAGAAGGTGGAGGAGGAGCGGGTAAGGTCCCTTTCCTGTGACTTTTCTAGAAGACTCTGCACTGCAATGCCTGTGTTTTGCCCTGTGCACCCAGGTGTTGTACCATGTCCCTAGATGCACTTTACTGGGGATGTGTGGACTTCGTAGAGCGACAGGTTTGGATTTTGTGGCACAGAGACTGCTTGAGAGGAGATGAAGTGGGTACATTGGCCTTAGAAGTGACAGAAAGGAGGACTTTTTTGTATGGACCTGAAGTGGACTGTGCAGGTCATTGCAACAGAGAGAGAGAGTGACTGCAAATTTGTTGGAGTGAGAGCAAACTTATGGGACTCTTCCTTGCAGAGCGATGACTTTGGAAGCCAAATCTCAAAGTAGCTCCAGACTTGAGCTGGTACATGCTTAGAAGTGGGCAAGCAAATACTTTCAGTTTTGCCTGCTTTAAAAAGTTTATCATTCTAGTTTAAGTCCCTGTAAAATATTTTTTTGAGTCAGAGGCCCATGTGATGCTCTGAGAAGATTCACGTCAATGAAAATACAGAGCTCTGGCCAGGCCAGGTTGGTGTCTGCACACATTGGTGTACGGTGCGGTCTGGCATGAGGCAGACCGCACAACAGCTCTGGAAGCCTTGCACTTAAGCTTAGTTATTTATACGGGAGCTGTCTGGGGTGTTTTTTAATTCTTAACAATGGATTCTCAGCACTTTGAAAATCTGACCTATATTACACCGTACATAAAGATGTGTTCAGGACCATTCCTTCTTGCAGCAAATGAGCAATGAAATGAGGAGGCCTCTTTGAGGTCAAGAGAGCTAAAGGACTCTGAACTTCCTGGAGAGGTACGGAGGTGAAATCAGAATAAAGGACAGCACAGGAATGATAATTGAATTTTATGGAGGCAAAGGATAATTGGATACTATTCATTAATTTTCAGTGCAAGTGGTGTATTCTCCGTGTCCGTTTGCTGGAACTGAGTTTCAGGGGGAGTGGGGACATGCTGGAAGAAGACTAGAACTGATCAGGGAGGGCAACTGGATTTCAGGAGCAGAAGTTCTGAGGAGATGGATGAAAAGACTGAGGACATTTGGCTTACGACAAGGTCAGATGAGGGAAGGCCTTCAGTGTGCAAAAAAACCCCAAACTATTGCAAAGAGGAAAAGATTAGTCTGTTCTCAACATCAGTGGTGGAAAGGAGAAAACAAGGTGTGCTCAAATGCAGCACTATGTGGGGTGATTATTTAGGATGGACAAGGAGTTTCTATATTTGGAACATCTGCCTGGAGTGGCACTTGGGTGAGCTGAGCCTGCCTTGAACCAAGTGATCTCCTATGGCCTCTTCCAAAGCTCTCTTTGTTAGATTTTACGCTTGCTCCTTTGGAGAGAGCTTTTTGTATATCCACAAGCAATTTGGTTTGCAGTACAGCATAAATAACTTCGGGACACTGTTTTGGTTATCAATATTGACTGCCTCAGCTGTATATTAGAACTGAAGGGTCAGTTATTCAAAGATGTCAGTATTTTCAGATAAAAACAAATTCAGCTGAAATGCAGTTCAGCTGGTGAGATGGAGATGATCTGAACTAAGCCATGCGATACAACATTCATGATGACATTTTACTTGCATAAATATGTAGAAATGGTATTGTATCCTTTCTCCCATTTTTTTTTTCCTCTGTAGTTTTCTTTTTAACTAGAACACCTGACTGAACTTTTAAATATTTTCATAAAATATCTAAGCTGACATATCGGCTAGAAATCTCTCCAATTCCATTAGAATTGTACTCATAAATTAACATGCCAATAAGAAAATGACACTGGTAACAGGAAGGTTCCATGGCATCGTCTTGGGGCTATCTTAGGCTTTCCTGTATACAGGGTTAACTTTTTGAGATTCGTGAGATAAAAAGATTTACCTTCTTTTTAATTTTAAAAATTAAACATTTATTTGGGGATTTATCTGATTCCAAATAATCTTAAATCTTCAAATAATAGGTAGCTTTTCCAAGCATTGCTAAGTTTTGCTAGGATTTCAGGTTAGCATGCCCTCTTAATTCCTCATTGTCCTTTGGGAACTGGAATATTATTCGAAAGTTAAATCATACAGTCAAATAAAGATGTCCAGTGCTGTCAGAATAACATCCGGCATTCAATCTAATTGCTTTTTAGTTCACAGCGTAACCTAGTGATTGTCAATTGAAAAGAATAAAATACTGTCAGTTGGGCAGTATTGAGGTTTTTTTTTTGATCAGCAGTTTTTCAGTATAGAAAGAAAGGTTTCAAGTTTTTTTTTTTTTTGATCCGTAGGTTTTCTGTATAGAAAAGTGTTAGTGAAACATCCACGGCTATTCACATACATACAGAAATGGTCTCTTGCTGTAAGTAATCGTAATTCTCTCCAACAGTAAAAAGTACCACTTGGAGTTGATTAGGCAGCTGGTCACGTTTTATTGAGACACTGACATATTCCCTGTGGTCTGGGAAGAAAAGAAGATTATATCGTTGTGAAGTTTTTGCCAGGTCAGTGCTCTGCCTGTGAATGTGGGGTTATATGCAAACACTTTTCAAGGTGGGGGATTGTCTTTTTATTGTTCTGCTTCAGCTGCAGCATGCATTGCCATCGGCATCGTAACCTGTTGGAAAATGCAGGGCACAGTTGTTTGGAGTTTGGGACCTGGTTCTTTTCTTGCATTAGGACAAAATAGTACTAAATCCCTTTGTTAAATAATTAGACCTATAACCTTTGAAGAATATTTTGTTCCCTTTGCTGTATTTGAAACAGAGGCTAAGATATTCATGTATGTCCAAAATAAAGGTTTAGGTTAAGTCATACAGAGCGCTGTTATATCTTTGGACATAGTAAAGGTTTATTTAAAATACTTTAGGTGGAATTGTGCAAAGATATTCATTGTGATATTATACACATACACAATCCTGTATACCATAAAAGAAAGCCTGCCTTTTGTGCATGAAACTTAGAAACTAGGAAGTTAAGAAAAATCAGTGGTGGTGATCTTACTGATTTTGAAAGAAAATGGCATCATTTTGAGAGATCCTCTTCCAAACGAGAGATTGTTTAATGGAAAAAACGATAATAGCTTTCTTGTGTAGGTATCTCCATTCCGTATATATTTCAAAAGAACTTTTCTTACAGTCAGTTCATCTGTTGAAGGTGTATGTCATGAAAAAGTGAGTGCTTTTAAAAAAAAAAAAAAAAAAAAGAGGACTAGTTTAAATAATGTGCAAGATGCTTTGATAACTGAAGCCCATGAGTGTGAACCAGGCAATCTGGTTTCTGTCCCTCACTCTGTCATTGCCTACCTGGCTGCCCTTGAGAGATTTGCTTGTACTAAATGTTTTCAAAAACTTCCACAGTTTTGTGATTTTAATTTCTTGGGCATCTGGTTTAATATCAAAGTCAACTGCCTTTCAGATTTTGCCTACATGATTGTAAATGATCAAAAAGTAGTAATTTAACAAGTTATTGCATGGCAGCAGAATTTCAGCTGATTACACATGCTCATAGGCCATTGCAAATTAACATGTTTAAACAACCTTCACTTTGGCCAATGTGTTTTACTGTGTTTTTGTGTTCTGTTGACAAGCCAAATCATTCGTAAAGTACTGCGGTAATGTTGGTAATTTGCCATAAATTTTCATACTGCAAATAAAAATTGTATTAAGAAGGTTTTTAGTTTTTAAAATCTGATATATGCAAAACAGTTTCTATCAAATTTACAACCCAGATAACATTTTGCATATGTTCCTTTTTGGCTGACTTGCAAAGGATCTGAATTAACTAAACTCTTCAGTTCTTTGCCCAGCAATTTCTGGACCCAAACGCTAGTGTACATGGGCAACATTTTTTGGACCTTAGCTGAGTGATTTTTATGACGGGCACTTGCAGATGCTGCTGATTCATGAAATACTGAGAGAATTCACTATGTTGCTTTGGAAGACCATGTACAGAAGCATGAAACAAGAGCCTTCCTTGTGCTGGGGTGCAATTTATACCTAGTTGCTTCTGAAATTATGACAGATAATACCAGGAATTAACGAAAGTCAGAGTAAAAAGATCCAGGTTCAGAACAGATATAAACTCACAGAATTTCTACATGGTGAACATGTACTGAACTTTTTTGAATGCAATGTATTTACAGATGGCTTGCTTGTTGATGGATACTTACCTTTCAAAACTTGGATGCGTTGGATTCATGGAGGTGATTTTTACAAATGTCAGTTGATGAGGTGGATCTGGCTACGTACACTGTGCTGTGATGGAGTTTAACTCATTAGATTAACTCATAAATCACATAATTGCTTCAGTTGCTGCACTTAGGTCATTCAGTAACAGTTTTCAACACGTTTCCTTCTCCATCAATAATAAGATGTAATCAGTAGTTTTCCACTAATAAACTGTTAAAATGTGATGGGCTCTTGAACTTTGAGTGAACATGCAGAGCATAGTATTACATTACCACTATTTTAAAATACTATTATGCTGTTTCTGTGTCTGATGCTAGAATAGGTGAGGCATCGGGTTTTGCCATAGGTGTTTGTTTCCCCAATAAAAGATAGCATAACCGGAAGAATTGCTGTTTATTAAACAAATAGATCTGAAAGAGCCTTTTTCAGTTTAGAATGGCTTCTTATTGCTGAAAAGTAAGGTGAATACTCTCTGAGAAGTCACATATATTCAGAGCTATAGATGTTTTCAAAAATCTTCTAAGCTTAAAATAGACTGGAAGAGTAGATTAGGGATTTTGTGTGCTCTTGCCCTGTTTTTACCCTCTTCTGGGCAATCATTTGATAGACCCTTGTTGGAACTCCTCTTGGCATTCTGATGTTCTGAAACATTTGGAAGATTTGGATGCTGGCAAGATGTCAGCATAACTGACATCCAAATCTCTTTGAAAGCTTTGGAAAGCTCACCTATGGCCAATTTATGACTTTGCAATGTTTAGCGTAGAGGAACAATGGATTTCTTGTTTTCCAATAAACTGTGGAATCACAGAGTGAGAGAATCAGTCATTTTTCAATGCCTTCCACCATCTGCCTTGAATGCAAGTTTGGCTTGCATCCTGATGTTGGCAAGTGAGATCTGAACTATCCCCATTAGCTTGATTTAAAAAAAACGTAAAAGGCGTTTGACTGTCTGATGCAGTGGGTAGCAGCAATATGCTTGGTAGTCCTGTAATGAACAACAAAAAGAAAATGTACAAAATAGCCAAGCTTGGAAGCCAGCATGGGCTGAGAGCTGAGGGTTTTCTTCAATCCCATGACAAAGAGCTTCTCAGGAAAATGAGAAGTTCGGCCTGAAGCTGTTGTGCATGTAATTATACCATGATTGGAGAGGATACATACGGTCAGGTACCCCTGCGAATCACCCAGGTGGACCTAAACAGTACAGAAATGCTATGAAGTTTTGTTTAAAAGTATTTTTGTTCCTGCTCATGGTATAATTTTCTAAATAGAAGACTCAAGTCCTTTTTTATCAAAAATACCCCAAAGCCATAATGCACTTAATGTTAAAAAAAAAAAAAGTTTAAAAGCATTTTTGTGCTAGAGAATTGCGCAACCAAATCTAGAGCCAGTGTTCTGTTACCTGACATCACGCATTTTTTATGCTTTCATGAATAACATTTATTCTGTGTCTGTAAAAAGTAAAAGCTGTCATAAATCACACTCCTTTATGTTAATAGCATGATATCTATATTGTAGGCATTTATATAGTGTTCGTAGAGATACGCAGGTGCAGATCTGTAAATGCTCCCTTTGATAGCAAAAGCGGTATGTTGTTACCCAAGAATGAACGGGCTCTTAGCTTTCCCATCATGAGGAGAGACCGCTCATTCATCACTGTGTCCTGATGAGCCACGTATACATTTCTCTATCAGGCAGAACTGGGTGACAGCAGAGGGCTGGCAAAGCACCCTGCCTCCCCTGGGAGGTCCCTCTCCAGTGGAGAGGCTGCTGTGGGGGATGAGACTGGCTGGCCAAAAACCAGGCAAAGGGAAGAAGCAGCATCATGACACGCAGTGGCTGACTCATATGTGGTGTGAAAACATTATGTTTAATGAGAGCTTTCCATTGCTTTTGTGCTGTAGGCCGGAATTATTTTATTTCAGGAAGCATATCTGAATAGACTTACCTGTTAGTTTTGGTCATCAATATGGTCACTGTGTGACAAGAATGAACACTATACCAGATTTCTTGTGACCCATGACTACTACAAAATTAATATCAGTGCTAAAAATATGCCCTGAATATCCAGAATGTATAGAGAGTGGTGGCAGATGTGACAAAGGACACGTCACGGATCTGCTTTCTGGAGGCCTTGCAAGGCAACCTGAAGAACCCGAAGTGGTTCTGGGTATCTTTAGGCAACTGGATCCTCTCCTGCACTAAGCTGCATATAGTCAGATGTTTACACCATGAAAATGTTTCTCTTGCATATTCTAACCTGATAAGTATTTATCCTCTCTTGGACTCGGAATTTTTTTTATTTATTTTGGAATCAGCAGATTTGTGGCAGTCAGGTCAGACCACGGAAATCCGATCGGGCAGGTTGGAGACCAGCCAGTTGAGCACCCCAAGTAACAGGAACATGTAATTAAAATTTAAGCAGATGTGGCTTGGGCAGGTGGTATTTCCTGAACACGTTTAGTTTGCTATGTGTACACAGTATATGTGATAGATACAAATAAACACTCTATCTGCAACTGTGAAATACACTTGTGCCTATGCTGAGCGGTTGGTCTGTGCGAGCGCTGTGCACTCGCCTGGCACTGCCACATCTCAGCTCTTAATGGACTGAAAAGAGTTCTGAAATCCTGAACATATGTAAACATTTGTAAAACTCAGCCTGGACAAAGTTTGTGGGTGGGAAAAAAGACATATGCTGGAAACCTATAAATATAATAACCCCATATGATGTGTTTCTTGCATTCTTTTTTTGATTATCTGCTACTGGCTACTGTTGGAAATGGCATATTAGGCAAGGTAACACTTTGGTCTGATGTAGCCTTACAATAAATGTTGTCTGGTGAGTTTATTGCGAGTCCCAAAATTTGCAAACAACTATGTAGATGAAAAATCGGCCCATAAAAATTCCAAAATCATATTTGTTCTTAGTTCTTGCCTAGAATTCCACTAACTGCTTTATCAACAATTGCAGTGAAACAGAAGAAAATAGAGAGGAAAAATTTAGAGTCAAAATTTGTGAATAAGGAAATTAGGTAAACTTCTATCTCTGCAAAACTGGAATTCAGAATTTTTTTTTTTTTAATAAGCCATGAAGTGTAGGCCATTTCCCACTCTCACTGCAGTACAGACTTATATCTTTAAAGAAAAAAACACAAACAAACCATACTTGAAGTTCTTCATATTTGAGGGAAAATTTTGTCCCTGTACATTTTCAAGATTAAATCTATAGAAATCTACTGCAGTTTTAGATGGGAGGAGGGGGGGCGGGTAGCAGTTTCATGGGATTGCCTGATAATTGTGTCATACAGTTAAAGTATTACGTCTTCTGATTGTTAGTGACCTATGGTAATTTTTCAGTATCCCTTGAGCGATGTTTCACAGTGTCCCAGTGTATCACCAGCAAAGAGCAGCTGGTTTATTTGCCGTACCTTGTTCCCTTCTTTAGCAAGCTGTGTCAAAAAAAAGTGCTGTTACAGCAGATGATTTTCCATTGAGCTGCTGCAGCTCCATGTTCCCCATGGCTACCAATTTGAAAATGAAATTTCTGTATTTTGTGTGTGTGCGTGTGTTCCTTGATCTTTTATAATCATGTTAAAGATTGGTCTTTCGAGGTTGCAAGAAAGCCTGGCTTTATTACAGATGTATCTTTGTCTTATTTCAGAGTATTTTCCTGGGTTTAGAACTTTGAACCTTCAACAGTCATGGTCTACTTCTCTTCATTGACCAGGACATCCAGCTGATCAGGCAGTAATGTGCAACTTTGATTGTTTACACGGAAATCTAAGAACATGTCTTCATAAACATTTTCTTGATCTTGTCATCTTACCAAAGTGAGAAAGCTTTATCTTATTCGAGTGAAGTAGGGTCTGCTTTCTAGGTGCAATATTATCCGTTTGGTTTTTTGGGGTTTTTTTTAGTTCAGGAACCGAGTGTATTTGAGATGGAGCAGAATACTCATAAAACAAGTTTATGTCCTGTTTTGATATACCTTAGTTCAATATCTGATCCATATTAGAAAATAAAGGAAAGTAACTTGTGGAAATCTCTTTGAGAGCATCCATTAAAGGCATACTATTATTCAGGCTGTTACTGTTGTGTTTATTAACGTTGGTTCTAACTTGTGACCAAACATCAAGTCCGTGGTGGCTCCACTCCAATAAATTACATGGATTTACAGTAACTGAGATGTGCCCATTAGCTTTGTGGTTATTCCCATTGACTGAACCTCAATAAGTAGCTGAATAAAGTATCTTTTTAACGTGAGTAAGGGAATAAAAAATTTGGCTGACATTATTAAAGACAGTATTGTAAACTGAAATTGTCAATCACGTTGGTATTGATTCCTACTGAGCATGCAGCCGCTTGCAAAAGTGAGAAACATAATCATCCCGAAGGCCTGATTCTTTCCCCTGCGTTAAATCTTACTACTATGTTTCTCAGTGCCCTGGCAGTTTTAGGAAGTTAGTTAATGACAATTTATGGAGATCTCTGATGTGCGTGTGAAGTGGTGAGATACTTCAGGATGGACTGTCAAGCAATGCTTTTCTGAATTTTGTCTGGTTTAGGAAATACTGTTTTTACATGTTATACTTGTAATCTGACTAGCATGTCATAAAAATAATGAGTTGAATTACCTCCATGCAGTTAGCAGAATTATGTCAAAGAACAAGTGCAAGTCAGTCATTGTAAAAAAACTGAAAGAAAATCTTGCTGGTTATGTTCATAGGATTTATCAAAGTAGCCTAATATGTGCCGATTTATTGTAATATAATGCGTGCTCATAATTTACAATTTGATTTTAACATGCCGTAAAGAAATTACGGCGTAAATAGTGTGCTCATTCCTTTAACTTAATCACATACGTTGTCACAAAAGTTTCAAAGACATGCTTATTTAATTATGAAGTGGAAAGTAACTTCTATTACTAAGGGAGCAATGTGCTTATTGTATCTCCTTTTAATGCTTAATTCCTTTTACTGAAACTGAAAACTTCTTGTTGCAATGTGCCATAACCTTATTGGCCCGGGATAAGTTTCTTGCAATTATTTATTCTATTAACGTTTCTGTCACCTGAGGGAAACGCAGATATTCTGTTAATGATTTTGTTAATCAAACAACTTTCTGTATTTCTGCGCTGCCCAGGTTTATGTCATTACATCAGCAGGCAC
This sequence comes from Phaethon lepturus, assembly GCF_000687285.1. Lineage (NCBI taxonomy): Eukaryota > Metazoa > Chordata > Aves > Phaethontiformes > Phaethontidae > Phaethon > Phaethon lepturus. The sequence continues at coordinate 28,361 of NW_010522376.1, forward strand.
AGGATGAAATTGGATACTTGTAATATGCTAGAGATTGGATTAACTCGTCTGTCTGGTGTAGACTGCTTGAAGACTTATTTTAGATAATTTAAAAAGATTAAACCTGCAAGACAGTTATTCCTCCTGACAGGATCTCTGAAGTCTTTAACATAAGTCCAGTGTTCTTGTAAAAATGTTGAACTTTGTACACTAATAACTTTGCTATTGTAAATGCGGGCTGGGATACAACGTATTTCTTTAATCAAAGAATTTTTGCATATTTTTTAAATCCTGTGGATGTTGGAAAAATTATTTCATCCATACATGTGATTAGACATTTGAATGTAGTATATAATGCTTGAGCCCTTTCTAGGCTATAATAGGTGTTATAAGGTCATTTTTTGCCTTTTTAAGGTTTTGATGTTGTCTAGCCAGTAAATGTTCTTTTTTTCAGAGGTCTGTTGAACCACAAGATAGCTTTGCTGGGGTGGAGAAGGGAGTCTTTGTGTTTGCTTTCTGTCATAACCTTTCCTCGGTGGAGTTGTCCCTGGGGTCAGTGCAGAACCCGATGGGAGCAGTGCCGGCACCTTCAGCCTGGAGCACCCTGCCTGGCTGCGCAGCTGGGTTCTGAATAGCACAGGGGTGCCTGTAAAGCGCTTGGTGGGGTTCTCAAATACCTGTTGCTTGCAGTAATGGTTTTAAAAAGTCTATGCGTTATTTAACCATTGCTTTTGATGTGTGGAAGACAGCTAGGGTGTTTTTTGAGGTTCTGTTAAGGACCCTAAAGCATCTCAATATAACTGGCCTTTTTGTGAAGAGAAGGTTGTGAGTAAGAGTTTCAGTCTGTGTCAGTGCTTGGAAATCAATACCTGTGTGATCTTTAATCTTGTTTCTCAGTCCTGAGAGCTTCACAGAAACACAGAAAAAAACCCCAAACCCCCAAAAAACCCCTTCACAAAATTCAGCAGACATTCCATAAGCTTTTTGTACTGCATTTGGGTAGTGTTTTTCATTTGAATAATGGTGCTTTTTATTTGTGCCCTGCTTTTCTTATGTAAGTGCTTGCCTATGTAAGCAGCGAAAGCCTTTAGTTGTCCCTTCAGCATGTCTGTCCTCTAAAATACCCTCTACATCTGGTATCTTGTGGTGTTTGCTGGGGAGGAAGGTGGTCCTTCAGTGCCGTCACCATTCTCATCCTGTGGCCCGTCTGGTAGCAGGTGTTGAGCAGGGGTACGAACCCAGCGATACAAGGCCAGACCAAGCCATCTGAAGTCTCTCTTGGTTCCTCTGGTAGATACTGCCAAAATAATTTCCAGACTGGTGTCGTATGCTTGCCAAACTGTTGGCTCAGGTAGTCCTTCAGTGCAGGTAGGAAATCCAAGGAAAAGTTTCTGACAGCTAGCATAATATTTGGGGGAACAGTTCCATTCTGTTTAGCAAATTTGCTTTACTTGATTAATTTAAGCTGAACATGTAATTACAACCAATTTTCAGCATCATTCCCTCCCTGAAGTCCCTGAAATGTTACTTCAGATTACATTCTTCATATTCAGTGGTTGGTTAAATTGATGTTATATCAAAAACTTGATCAGCACGAGAGAGATGAATTTTGAAACAATTACTGTGATAATTTCTGCAGGATTCTTTGTTTTAATTGGATATGCTTTCTATAATTTTTTTTCCATATTTTTATTTCCCCAAAACGGTTGCTTTTGTCTCACAATTGATAAGAAATTATTTGCGAGCAAATGAAGGGTGATTTTCTTTTTTTGCATGTTTGCCGTTAACATTGTGAATAAAATTACGGACTGATGCATATTGAGGTACAAGTGTCTTGGTGAGAAATAAACTAAAATTGTGTTTACTTGTGTTTTTTCACCAGGGATTTGTTACAGTTCCCTAGAGAGGATGATGTAGACATTGCAATGAAAATTCTGGTTCAGTGGTCTTCCCAAGGCCTTGAAGATGTCCGGCTGGTAAATTACTCTGTTTTGCTTGACCTACCGGGCTCTTCTTCAAACACAGTAACTCTGAAAAACAGCGGTGAATGCTTTTATCCTAGTGGACAACAGTGCAACGGAGAGACCAAAACGCTCCATAGCCAAGACCTCCTGTACTCGTATGCTGCTTACTCTGCCAAAGGAACTCTTGAGGTAATACGGCCATTTGTCTCTGTCATTTATGATGGAATAGAGTTAGAAAACACCAGCTTTTGTTGAACTTGGCTGGCAAAGTACACATGGTGAAATGCCCAGCCTTAAGCTTATTGAGCTAAAATATGAAGTGGCCAATCTCAATGCAAACTTAAAAATTACTCAGACTTGAATGCTTCATATGATTTTTTTTTTTTTGAAGTATCTGAGTTTATGAATTGGCATTTTTGCTTGGGTGTACAAATATGAAAGCTGTGCCTAGAGCTACAGTTTATCCTTGTTGATGTATAAGGGCTACTAGTTTGAGGGATGCCCGTAGGAAGCGTAAGATGTGTTTTTCTGCAGTGAGGCCTGTGGGAGTGCTGGGCTAATACCTGGAGCTCCTGAATTATGGTCATGGATCTTGCATACTTTCTTCTATGACACCCCAGTTGACACATCTGTTCCGTTTCCTCTTGAAAATGCCAGTTTATATTTTTATCTTAACTGTAGCTTTTGTTAGGAAGTTTTGTCAGCGAAAAGATCCTGCCTGTTGGGATTTGTTACTTGCCAAGTGAAATAAGATCTTGGATTATCTTGTTTTATCCTCTTTACTGTCTTCACTGGCTGCCCTCCTATATTTGCTTTCCAGATATATTGGGGGTGCACAAAGGGGTAATCATTTCTGTTTACTTTCCTAGCTGAGAGAGTATAAATCTCAATACATGTTTCTGAAATGTGAAAATTGCAATTTCACTACTAACTGTTGTATTTCTCCATTTTAAAATATCATGTGTTACTTCCAATGATGCAGCTCTTTTTCCATCCTGGTTTCTTTATCTTTTAACAGTATAGGTTTGCTTTCATGACTTAGAACATTAATAGACTATATAGGAAGTGATTGCGAATGGCTTTGGATGATACCTCTTCCAAAACATCTTTATACTTAGTGAATTTCTTCATATTTATAGCATATCAGTTACTGAATTTCTAACAGTAAAATGCAACTGTTGTGTGTTTTCCTTTAGTCTGTGTCAGTGCTTGCCCATAATGTTATTGATAACACGCAATGCACTGTGGAAATCTGGTAATGAGTCAAAATTGGGAAAGTTGCATGATGCTAACTAACCCATTCTATGGACTATTAATATAATTTCAAATTTTAGACTGTAGGAAATATGAGAGCTGGTAGAAATTCAGATCCTTAAGTTTCCCATCCTGAAGTCCACAAGCTTCAGCTTCTCAAAAGCATTGAAGCTTTTTAGACCAAGGGATTTATTGCAGAGAGGAGAAGGAATGGAGTTCTTGTTCTCCTTTGGGAGAGAGACTTCTCTCCATTGCCTGTTTTTGTGTACCTTGCATGCCTACTTTCCAGATTGATTCTCATGGTCGTTATCTCCATAGAGCCTCTGTTCTGGGGCTTTATCAACTCAACAATTTCAGGTTAAGGTTTGTTGTTAAGTGAAATGAAGTAGGCAAGGGTAGGTCCTAACCTGCATGGTGTACACTTTCACTGTTCCATAGGCAAGTAAAAAGAACGGATGAATGGGTTTGGCTTTTCACATGTGTCACTTAGAAACTCAATGTGTAATATTATTTTCTCATTGTAACTTAATAAGAGTAACTGTAAGGAGATAAAAGTACAGTTGTGCCTTTTGAGCTTTATTTCATGAAAATAAATGTGTTGCTAACAAATTCATCATATTAAAGGAAATCCAATGTTCCATGAAAAATCATTTATATTATTGCCAGCAATACATGTACCACTTTCAGTTATGTTTCAGGGCAGTTTTATCTATGAGTTCTGCAGAAATGAGGACCACGCACACTGGGTATGTACTCATCAGTAGGGGTGTACCTTGGCTTTGGCAAAACTCAGCGCTTGTGCTTGAGCCAAAGAATGACTCTGTGCACAATTTTACAGTCAGTTCTGTGAGAATACCTAGCACCTTCACAAAACTTCAGATGTTTTCTTTTATTTTTCAAAAACTCTACCTGAACTGTTCTTAGATCAGGGTTTTGCCTGAAAGGGAAATTTCCCTATTTGTTTAGGCTATGGATAAGTTGGTAGTGATCTAACCTGCCCCACTTTCAGTCTTACACAGTAATCTCTACTATTTAAGCTAACGGAAGTAGAGAAACTTTAAATGAGAAGTAGCAGGTGGTGGCAGTTGCTGGGTTCAGCCATCAGAGGGGGACTTGATTGATTGCAGTGGAGCTACAAGTTGTGTATTTTGAATATCTTGCGGTGGGTTGTGATTGCAAAATCATGAGGGTTTTCCTGTGAAAAGGTATTATTGTAACAGCTACTCATAATCTGAATAATTTTCTTTCAAATGTGACATATCCTTAGTAGAAAATTTCTATTGTGTGTCACATAATCAGGTTGAATTGCTAATATTGCTTCAATACTGCTGCTTCATTGCATCTCATTTGTATATTTTGTACGCTAGAAGTTCAACCGAATAAAACCATTAAGTTACTGCAGTCTGGCTACCAGCAGAGCTACAGCTGTACTTTCATGTTGACAAGGTTCTTTGTAGAATAGCAAGACTCATTTTCTTTGACCACCTGTCATGTCCATTCATCATATGGCCATTGTATATGAGCTGTCCAATTTGTGCTTTCTGGTAACAGTCTAAACAGCATTTGTGAGTAAAAATGTGGGCATTTGTGAACTGGGATCTACTTCAAAAATCTACTTAGTGCCATTGTGATGGATGGTGCACTTTACTACTTCTCTGTAATTCATTGGGCCCTGAAAAGGTGACACTGTTTACCCATCATGGTGACAGGCAGGGCAGCCTACAGTTCTGGAGAGAGCTGTCTAGTTGGGTCTGAAATAGATATTACAGCAGTTATGTAAATAATATATCGTAGACTAGGTCAGTCTAAGGAAAGAATGACACACGTGAAATATATTTTTATTAAAACTTAAATATCAGCTACCTTTTATAGAGTTTAAACCTTTTGTCTGCTTGATGAAAACAGGAAAGTCAATCTTGCCAACAGAGTACATCTATAATGGGAAATTACATTGCATCAGATTTATGCGTTAAAGCAAAATGCGTTGTCAAACAGTATCTCACCAGTCTCCGAGTGAGTGTAGTGCGGTGAATCTGAATGTGCTGCTCTTTGCCTTTATGGCACGCGGTCAACTTATAGCTGTGTCTGTGTGTGCCGTCACCGGCAGAACAGGGGAGGGATGAGCTGGGGAGCTGTTGGTGAGAGCCAAGGAGAGGTGTGTGCGAACATGCAGAGATCCAGTGTCCTCCTTTCAGCACCACGTTGGTAAGTAGTAGGTGCATGTCATAGCCCATCTGTTAACAGACATGGTGGTGATCCCCCGAGTGCGGTGAAATGTAAGCAGGGATACATCTTGGCTGGAAGCGTAGCAGAAGGCTGGGTGGTACTCGGGTCATCTGGGCAGTTAGTTGGTTTAAAGCAGGTGCACTGAGTACCTTATTCAGGAAGAAATAAGTGTTCAGTTTTGGTGTTCCGGTGTTCGTCTGCTCTGTTCCCTGTTTCTTTAGCAACTGTAAAGAGAAGATCTTAGCAGATTAAATGGTTGTGTGTTGGGACATTCAAGGATGGACTAATTAAAGCAAAATGAAGGTTGTATTTACTTTGTATTCCCAGATTTTCTACAGTTACGTTTGTGTGACCTGAAGTTTTTCTCACCTTCAATATATTCACCCTTTGCTTTATGGAAGAGTCTAAGGAATTTTAGGCGTTGCTTAATGCTACACTACAGTCCTCTGCCTCTTCAGGAATAACTGGCTGTTGAATGCACCAAATCCTTGTTGGTTCCTTTGCTATTCCTCCATCCTTTCCTTTTTCCATCGTGGACACTCTCAGCAAGCCCAGCAATACATCACTTTCCTTTCCTGGACCTCACACACTGAAAGGACTATGTTGGTTCAGGAACCAGGGGAAGATGCAAGAACAGTACAATTTACATGTTCTTGAAATGAGAATGCATATGCAGGCAGAGATCTGATGGTTCCATGGACAGAAATGAATCATCCCCATCTTCAAGGCAGTTCTCCCAACACCCAACTATGTCTCCTTTATACTTTGACCCCTCCTCTGCCCCTGTTCCCTGACTGCTTGGACTCCTCACTACATATCCTCACAACCCTGCCATTATCCATGTTCCTTGGCTGATTCTATCCATTTCTCTGTTCAAAGTGTCTGCTGATTTAGGCATTTATACTTCCAACTCAGCCACTGATATCTTTGATTCATTTTGGAGGGGCTGCAGGGAGCAGACAAGTGAGAATGCTGTTTGCCTCTATCTACAATATGCAGAAGAGATTCTCTACATCTGTTGATAGCATATCAGCCTGCTCTGGTTCATTTGTTTTGGTGACATTTTCTCAGCTAAGTGAGAACCCAACATAGAGATTAATGCAACCTGAAGCAATACGAGAAGCACAAACCCATCTGTTAAACTCACTCGGTGATCTTCCCACCATTCTTCAATCTTGGCAAGATGGGAATAAGGGAAGCAGGGCTTGGATTGCTGTCAGATCCTCTTTCACAAGGAGGGGGGCTTGCTCGCTTCATGTCAGATAACCTATTTTCTTATGGCTGTGCTGAAATGTCTCCTCTCCCCATCCATTCCTTTCTTTCCTCAGGTCCTTCACTCTGCAAGAAGATGAGAGTCATCCTTTTCTCTCTGACCTGTTCCTCTCATCTTTCCCACTCATTGCAGGCTCCCCACTTGTGTACCCTACAGTCCCTTCCCCTCACTTCGAGGTCTTTACGGTGCTGCAGAGCTATTTCCTTGCAATATTTGCAGCTCTCTACATTTCTAGCTCTGCACCAAAAGGTTATAAGTTCCTCTGGAAGGACAATGCACCAGGAAGACCTTGACCCAACAGCTTGCTTTCATTTAATTTGGTTTCATTGTGTTGGAAATGTGATTAGTGCACCCTTATTATCTTTTATCTTCCCTCTAGCTAATCAGTGGTAATTTCCTTAACACTATTTCTGAATTAAGATTGGTGTCAGCGGGTTGGTTTTAGAAAATTTTAAAACCTTACCAGGTTATTTTTATCCCTAGGCAAAATTTCCAAATGAGCCTTCTGCAGCATGCTCACTAGCGTATCTTGAATTCCCAAGGCAGAGAGTGCATATAATTCAGATTAAATAATCACAGCATCTCACCCTCAGTCTTTTAGTCATTTTTGATTGCACATTGGTGCAAAATATCAAGCTAGAGGGAATCTTAATACATGTGCACATTTAATTCTTTTAGGCACGCCAATTTAGTTCATTATAATCTTTATGAACATTTTCTAAATTCTCTTCTCCTCCGAAGAGATATGTACTAGCTAAAATGAATCCCTAGCAACTGAAATCAGTTTGCAGATGGTTAGGGCTATAGGTTGGATAAGACACACGCGCAAATGAGAAGAATCACGCGATTTTTGTAACATTTAGCCGTTTTAGAGGAGCTTTATTTATCTTTTATTTATAGAAGAGTTTCTCAGAAACTTCTTCCACAAATAGTTGTAATTTAGACCACTGCTCTGCATACCAAGTAGGCAGAGCAAATTTTCGAGATAGTCTCACTAAGAATATGGATTTTAGAATAGACTTGACCTTTAAACAGAAAACAACATTCAACATTAACTACAGCATAGCTGCCACTCCGTTATAATTACATACAGAAAGCTCTGAAATGCAATGTGAAGGTTATATAATTTAAAATCGCAGTCAAGAACTACAAAAACGATCATTGAAGAGATGTCCTGCAGAACATCCTGTCAGTTTTCTGGCATATATCACATAACCATTCATAAATAAAGTTGTACAGTTCCCTAAAAATAATAGTAGTTCATCATGCGCATAAGCCCAGTCAATACTGCTGTAAGATTGTTGTATCGTTGAAGAGCAGGGTTTCAAAAATGCTACAAGAGGCTACTGCTGCAAAACCTTTTAATATTTTATAATTGCGAGTCAATACTGTATTGATGTTTTACTAATAAAATATTATTAATGACATTTTGGTAATAATGTCATTAATAATAAATGAGTGTTTTTAAGTGTAAAAAAGCAGAAGGTGAGACATCTTGATATCTACAGATATAACAGATCACTGAGCACTTCCATGCCATTGCACATAATCAGCTAAAGGCATTTTTCCGTAAGGCTTCTGTACCATATTTGAGAAGGAGCAATGCTCAGCCATAAACATGATTTATATTCCAATTGCATGGTAAACACTAAAGGGTGCAAACACTGAGGACTTGGGAAATGGATTTGGTACTTTATTCAGGTTATAGTTCAAGAAAAAGTCCTATGGAAATCAATGGGAATTACATAATTTATAATAAAATTATAGTTTAACTTTTTTTTTTCTTAATTAGAGTTGACTTTTGTCTGTTAGCATTCACTGTGAGACAATACAAGTGGAAGTAACTGCTGTAAATTCATGGATCTCCAAGAAATGTTTTTCTCTTTAATTATTTTATTGTGTAATTTAGACCAGGCAAATTGCGATGACATCTGCAGTTCAGTAGATAGCGGGGTTGATACCTACCCAGTTACTCTTCTTTCATGCCCACTTTTTGTTAACAGTGTTTGGTGCAAACCCAGATACAAAGGTATACCAAGTCAAGTGGAAATCTTTGTGCCAAATCACAAGGCAAATTTTGCTTAGCTAGTGCTGTCTTATCAGCTCCCTGTAATTTCTTTTACATCTTAGTAAATTTGAACCTACCAGCAACATATCTGTGTTTTTTCTGTTTAAGTTTACAAAGGCAATATCCTCCTCATAGGAGGAATTCCAAGCAAAAAGCTGCTTCTGCTGTGAGCTATTTGGTTTGGGGTTTAGGGATCTTTTTCTTTTAAAGCTTTCCAGTATTTTGAAGGTTTAAACCTGCCTTGAAGGGATCTTGATTACACTAAAAACAAAAGCAAAAATTTCCTCCACCAGAGAGACTATAAAGCAAATTATATCAGCTTTTTAAAAAATTGCCAGGATGAGAAAAACAACATAAGAAGAAACTATAACTGATATAAGGAGAACAATAACAAAACATTTTTGTATTTATATAATACTCAATCTGTGTCCCTTAAAATTACTTGTATAACTTCATTGTTTAAAAAAAAAAACCCAAAACATAGTTTCATGTATAAACAGTAAAGAACTTGTTAAAATGCTGCTCAGGTTTGTGATGGTTATGAGTGACTGTAAAATACAGTATTGGTTAAACTATTGTTTGTTCTCATTTTTTAGTTTATTTTTGAGGAAGAGAAGCAAGTCTTTAAACCTTTTGAGAATGTTAGTAATCTGTAGCTGGAGGCAGATTACATTTTACCGTGCCTATACATCCTGTACCTGGGAGCATGGCCATAAGATTCTGACCCTGGCAGTCCCAGACATCAGTCAGTCATCCATAAGAATATGGGTTAGAATGACTCCTTTTTTTTTTTTTTTTTTTTTTTAAGAACAAAACACTTTTCCGACACACTGCGCTTGATTATTTTTGAAAATAGAGAAAAGGTCTAAATAATGATGGTGTCTCTTGTGAATTAGAGCTGGCAGCTGAAAAAAATCAAAGTGACTATTCTAATCTTTGATGCAGGTTGATAAATCTTATCAGTTGAAGCCTTAGCAATGCATTTTTTCTTAGGAGTTATCTCTACCTACCAGTATAATTTTTACAGGCAATATTGGACAACATTTTGTCAAAATCTTAAAAAATTATTTTTTTCTATATGTAGTAATATCAGCTTATCAAATGCTTTTCTGTGGGACTCTTTTTTTTCCTCATTGTTAAGGTCTTTTTTAATATTTTGAAATGAAAGTAGCATCGAGAATCCGAAACAAGTCTGAAGATCTCCTGTCTCTGTGTTAGGATGTTGATATGAAGACCAAATACAAACTTCTAAGATGACCACTTGAAAGAGTGGAATAAAAACAAAAGAAAAAAAAATTGACAGGTTTTAAATTTAATCTAAACTAGTTGAGGATAAATCTGCCATCATATAAATAATTTGATGAGGACAGATTTTAACTGTTTGTCTGACTTCTTTGTTGAAGAATTTTGGTATAAAGGAGCAAAGGATGAACCTCTCTAGAGACTGCTTTGAGGAATGCTAGAAACCTGGACACAGAGCCTTAATAGTAAGAAAGACAAAAAGTGAAGAAGGCCCCTCTCAGAGAAAACTGTTTGAAGTAGATGTCTTTTGAAAGCAAATGTGCAGCTGTGATACAAATAGTTGAAAAAATGTATAAGAACTGAATTCTTAAAAATGTAAAAAAGAATTTAAAAAAAAAAAAGGCCCAGTCACTAGCTGTAGGCAAGTCTAAGTTTGGCATCCAGGTGCAGTTGGCAGAACTGCATTGGGTATGTACGTGAACTGTCAGAATGCCAGAGCCTGTTCACTGGCTGGACTGAAATGTCCTGAGAAAAAGCTTTCGTTCGTAATTTCACTTTTAAGCTGGTTGGAAATACAACACTTCTGGCTGTGCCCACCAGTTGCAATCCCAGGAGAGAAGCATCTCCTTATAAATAATAAAAAAAAAAAGTGCAAACTAAACAAAGCTGGAACTACATTGGTCTTCCCTTTTTCTAGAATTAGGCAATCCTAATCTCTTCTGTCTGATATGCTGTCTCTTCCACTAAATTCACATAAATCTCATGTCTAACGCCCCATGTAATGAGTACTGTGTTTATCTCATTCATTAAAAGGGCCTTAATGTAAATTAATCATGGGATATATCAGTTCTATTCTCATAATTATTTCTTATGTTTCTGTGTTCTGCAGTTCAAAGAGAAGGTGACTAATCAATCACCAGCTTGTGACAGGCCCAAGAGTAGGTCTGTGTGAGAAAGAAGATGCTTCAAGGAATTTATCTTCCTTCCACTGAATTATGTTACCGTACAGAGTTAGTCTTGTCTCCTCTAAGATTCACTGCTTCACACTGATGTCTTCAAGGGGCAGACAGAGGTGAATAAGGATAGAGGAGGTCTGGCAACGGCTTCAACTACTAGAGAGCAAAGCTGCTTAAGTATGCAAGAAAGTTCCTGCTGTGTTGTCAATCCGAGAGAGATGTTCCTCCTACTGCAGGTCAATGTTTGCCAGGCACGACCTTTACTTGGGGAGCATTTTAGAGAATGAAGTAGTATGAAAAGCTATAAATTGTATTACTAGCAAAAACGAATCATTATATCATTCTTCTAACCAAAATTTTTTTTCATGTCTTTGTCCATGTTGTCCTTTTACCTATAAAATTCTTACATTTTTGGGCTAGAATAAAATATTGCAATCATGTAATGACACAAACTAAAAATCTAGCATGAGAAATTGTATCGGTGTGGGCATTGTTAGACTCAGGATCTGATGGGTAAGACTGACTCTTTCAGTTCAGATCTTACCCTGATGATTATTGCTCTTATCTTACTGCCTGTAGAGTTGCTTTGCCTGAAATGCAGTTTCATAATTTAATTTTCTCTGCTGACAATCAAGATAATTTCTTCACAATGTCTAATGTTTGTAAAGTAGGTAAAAAAATTGAAAGACAAAAAAATTTGAAGGGAACCTCTCCAGGAAGATGATCCCGCTAGTGAATATTTCTAATGATGACCGTTGTGCATTCTTTGTCCCCTCTACTGAATTTAACCTTTTCTGTTTGTTGAAATTCAGGAGAGGGACCACTTGATGTTGGAAGATGGACCATTAAGGAAATTTGTGGTTGAATCAGAATTTATAAGAGCACATACAGAGCTCCCTGTTTCTAGTTTGTTTTTGTTGATTGTTCAATATCCGGGGCAGGAGGGATCATAACAGGGGAAGAGAAAGAATTGAGTGCACATTTCTGTAGTAACTGCTAGTTCTGTAATAATGTCCCTACTGCTTTATTGAAAACTATACTATAAAGTACTGTTGCTACAATAACGCTGAGCACTTCTCTACTGCTGTAAAGGAGGCTGACCTGGATTTCAGGCTGTGTGGAAGATGAGGAAATCTCGGTTCAGATCCAGTTCCAGCACTCTGGCTGGGCTGCAGCGGCGGTGAAGTTTTTGCCTTACCAGTGAAATCACTTTTCTTATGTCAGAGGTCAGATGACTCCTTTCTCCTCATCAAGTTGTCCAAATTCTGGTATCCCATACATTTTAGATAATGCCAACATTTTTCCATCTTTCATTTTGAGATGCGATTTAATGGGATGCCACTGTACAGGTTGAACAATTCACTGGTCCCGTTCCTAAAAGGAAGCAGTTTTTGTCCTTTGCCCAGGATTTCCTCACTTTCTCCAAGATTTTCCATTCCTTCCGAGAGCACAGGAACCAAGTTCACAAATTATTTGTGGTGTTCTTGCCAACGCTTAGCAGACACAACTCATCGAATTTTAAATATGTATGTGAAATTTGGCACGATTCAGGAAAACCTTCACCCTCACCTTTGGAAAAACTTAGGATAAAAGCAAGCTACTGATAATGCCAGAGCAAGGATACCTTGCAGGGCCCTATCCTGAACTTCCATTTAATCCTTGCTGTTATTCATGAAAATGAAGGCTAGCTATTTCAGCAATAAAAGATAAATCTTGTTGCCATATAGAAACCTTTAGATGACTAAGCAGTGCAGAATACAGTATCACAATTAATGACCAAATGGCAATTCTAAAATATTAAGTGTATTTTTAAAAACAAAATTTGAAAGCCTGGAACAACAGGGTGGTGTGGTTTTCTTCCTGGTACAATTTTACCTGAACCACATGCTACATGTCTCTTGTAAGGTAAGTCATCTTTGCATAATTTTAGGTGGTTGAAAAATGGAAATATCTACTTGTTTAACCACATAGAGCTATGCTGTTTTCACATACAGCCTTCTTAATATTTGCCTTGGTCAATCATTTGCGCCTTGAATGAATGAACTTGAATTTATTATTGCTCACATATATTCCCTGTTTTTGTTGGTGTCCTTTTCCTTCATCCTAATATATTTGTAATTTTAGAATGTATTTTTCCCCAATCCTTTTCTAAAGAGGTAATTTAGAGACCTGTACATGTGTGTAATGACTTAAAACAACAAAATTCTCATCAGATAAGAAAGATGCCATTTTTGTTTTCACAACTGCATGTTTGCTTCTCCAGGTTTGATAAAATCCTGCTTTACCACCCAGATTTGTGTTTACAGGACTACATGGTTGGGCATCTCTTTGATTATGTTCAAGTACATGATGTTTGTCCAAGCAAGGGCTATAAGTACTCTGTGAAAGAGCATTTATTATACTCTGGAAAATAGAGTTCTCGATGATGTTTCCGAAAGTTCAAGTGTTCTCTTGATGCAGTTTGACCTCCTCTTGTACATACATGTGATTATCTGCATCTTTGAAGTAGGTGTCTATTTTATCTTTCTGTATCTATGTACCTGCAGTAATAACAACTTATGTTTCATGTGTTTGCATAGCAAGCGTGCACAGAAATGTGGCCAGCCTATGTCTTTCAGTACGCTCTGCATGCATGAGTATGAGAGTTGGTTGGGAAACAGTCTTCTCATCCTACGAAAATTACGCTGTTTCAAAATGTGTTCAGAATCGTGGCAGAAATTGGAAACATGAAAATTGTAAGGCTATTTTCCTATATATTTCTGTTTTAACACAGCCAGACTAACTCTAAAAATTAAACAATTGAACAAAGTTGGAATGCTTCTCTTTAGGAAATTAAGATATCAAATGTATTATAGTTCTAAAATGAAACACTTCAATTTTACTTAAAAAGAATCAAAAGCACTTCCATGTAACGTTTCACTGCAATTGACACTCATTCTGTCTTTGATTAACAGTGTTTGCATTCACAGGACATTGTTCTTATGACCTGGCATTTCAGACAGGAGATTACTTTCCTTTTCTGGATGTGTAGGTGCAAACTCGTAGAATCACAGAACAGTTTGGGCTGGAAGGGACCTTTAAGGCCCAGTCCAACCCCCCTGCAGTGAGCAGGGACATCTTCAACTCCATCAGGTTGCTCAGAGCCCCGAACAACCTGACCTGGGATGTCTCCAGGGATGGGGCATCTCCCACCTCTCTGGGCAACCTGGGCCAGGGTTTCACCACCCTCATGGTGAAAAATTTCTTCCTTAGATCTAGTTAAATCTGCCCTCTTTTAGTTTAAAACCATTAGCCCTTGTCCTATCGCTACAGGCCCTGCTAAAAAGCCTGTCCCCATCTTTCTTATAGTCCCTCTTTAAGCACTGTCAAGCTGCGGTAAGGTTTCCCTGGAGCTGCCTCTTCTCCAGGCTGAGCAACCCCGACTCTCTCAGCCTGATCTCATAGTAGAGCTGTTCCATCCCTCTGATCATTTTTGTGGCCTCCTCTGCACCCTCCCCAACAACAGTCCATGTCTGTCTTGCTGAGGGCTCCAGAGCTGGATGCAGTCACGCTTCACTGTTTTTCACGTTGAGCCTGCGAAGAGCCGGAGAGGAGTGTGCCCCGTGCCCCTCCTGCCCGGCTGCGATGGATTCTTCCCCACAATAGCTGGCAGCTTCTGCTGCAGCCTGCAGAACCTGTTTGTATATAAAGCGCTTCTAGGCACCTTCTGTAAGGTGCAAGCATCTTCTCTAATGACTTAATGGTTGTAGCTACTATAGGAAGGAATGCCTGTTTTTTATTTGCTATACGATAAAAAGGCCACTGAAGTAGGACAGTCTGCAGCCTCTGGATATTGTGCTTTCATTCTTTGTGTTTGAGAGTAGCCAATAAATCCTCCTCCTCACTGCAGTCTGACTTTGAGCATTTGTTGAGTTCTGACATAATGGGACTGGATTCTGACATAAAGCCGTTTCAGTGAAAATTTTAAAGCCAAGTTTAAATCACACCTTTATAATTTATTGTGTACATATGTAGCTTATGATTTATTTTCTAAGATGTCCCATCACAGCTGAACAACTCTGTTTTGTTTAGTTTAGCCTTAAGTCTGTGTAATTTGTAAATGTGTATTTGCATGAATAATTACCCCTGAATAAGCTAAACCAACTAGTCTGGCAAATACAGATTACTGTTTCTTCTTAGGAAAGTATGATCAATGTGACTTTATGCTTTAGTATAAATACTAAAGCTACTAAATATCTTTGCAATTAACTCTCATAAAGAGGGGCATATAAATCATATTAAACACGTGTGAGAAAGAATCATTAGAATTTAAAATTTTGTCACTACCAAGGTGACACTGCTTAATGAAAGTTTGAAATAATAAAATTTCTGACAGTGTTAGGCATCAAATGATACCATGTTCTTCAATGCTTTATAGCTAAAGCAATGTTCTTAGAGATTTTAAAATAAATAACTATCTTTTTAATATGACCGAAAATAAGAATCTTGTATTTCAGAATACCTGAAAAAACTAGATTTGCATTTAAATTAATTAGAAAATATGAAAAAAAAATAGATGTATTGTTTTGTATAGCTCACCGAATATCATGAATTAAGAAGTTACAAGTCAAGTTTTAGTTTTGCCTTCTACTAAAGGGAAACTCGAGGACTGTGATTTGGGACAGAGGGTGGGGGTGGATGTATGAATAAAATACAAGAAGGAAAAATAAAGTTGACAATAGATATAGAGGGAGGAGTCTACAGGATAAGCATTATCAACAGGGAACTGACCTATGTCAGCTCGGATTTATCTGGGCCTCTGTAACCATAAAACACAGAAGAGGTTCTTTTCTGTAGGCTATAAAAAGGCTTTGATTTTAATTCAGTCTCCCTGGGAGTTGGTAGGCAAAAAAACCTGCTATAATCTGTAAAAAGCAAGTCAGCAAGCAAGTTAAAGCTCAGTATCTTTCTAAAAATGATACTGGATCAGCAAAAACAACCTGTCGGAGAAGCTTCAGTAGAGCCTTGCCTGGAATGGAGCTGCGTCAGCTGGGCAGATAGGACAAGGGGGAAGAGGGAGCATGTAAAATGTGTCTGTGACTGGATTTGATCTGCAAGACCAAACTCTATCTAATTGAGGTTAAGGGACGTCTTTTTTTCCTTCCTGTTTTGGTACAAATTGCAGTTTTAGCTGTCATTGTAATGTAGTGTGCAATTTTATGGTAATAAAAACTAGACACAAAGAATCTTTTTTGACTGTAAGCTGACACTGTGAGTCATACTGAATTACTCTGGAATTTTATTGTATGAGTTGGAATATTGAAGGGAAAAAAGAAAACTTCGAGAGTAAGGTGCTAACAGCCATCAAGACAAAATGTCATGAATCTGTTTGAAGAGGAGTGCCTGTAGGTAAAAACCACCAGTTATTTCACAGAATCACTAAGGTTGGAAGGGATCTTCAAGATCATCAAGTCCAACCATTAATCCAGTGCCACCATGTTCCCTAAACCATGTCTTGAAGCGCCACATCCACACGTTTTTTGAACACTTCCAGGGATGGTGACTCCACCACCTCCCTGGGCAGCCT